>NW_004949308.1:9200-19918 GCF_000317375.1 Microtus ochrogaster | reverse complement strand
GACCCAGGATGGACATAGGCTAGAATCTTTCCCGGTAAGACTGATGCTACACAGATTATTAGAGATGGGTTGAACAGGATATGAGAATTAGCCTGTAAGGGCTAGAGTTAATGGGCCAAGCAGTGTTTAAAAGAATACAGTGTCCGTGTAATTATTTTGAGGCATAAGCTAGCAGGCGGCCGGGGTGCTGGAGATGCAGCCCCACCGCTCTTATTACTACATAGATTATATTCTGCTGTCTCTTTCTTATGTTTCTAGTGTGTTCTTTTTTCAGTGCAATATGTAAGTGGTTGTAATATGCATAAAGGAAAAAGATGTTGAATCTTGGGTGCTTTCATCCCAGGGAAAATGAATTAAGATGAGGACACAAGTTCTCCCAATTCTGTTAACAGGTCAAATGAATAAAACTGAAATAAGCATTGGGAAAGTTGGAGGTGACATGGTTAGGAGAAAGAAACTTGGACTCTGGTGAACTTGTGACATAATATAGGCTAGAAATTATATAGAGTGGTATAGACAGCTATTCTAAAGAGAGATTCATAGTCCTTTAAGAAAATTAGGAAGAATTGGATGAATATTTACCTGTTGATGGGAGAAAGTACTCCTTCTTTCTACAGTGTATTACAAGAGACCAAAGGGATCCCAGACTCAAAATGTAACGACCAGTTACATGAAGCCTTTTTCAAAAATATATTCTATTTGGATGGTGTGTGTGTGTGTGTGTGTGTGTGTGTGTGTGTGTGTGTGTGTGTGTGTGTAAATGCAGCTGTCTGCAGAGGACAGAAGAGGACTTCAAATTCCCTAGAGTTGATGTTGCAGGCAGCTCACTGCTGGGAACCAAACTTGGGTTCTCTGCAAGAAAAGCAAGTGTTCTAAACTGTGGAGCCATCTCCCCATGCCAAGTAAAACATGTCTAAGCATAGAGATAAATTGTAATGACATGAGTTGAATAAATCTTTCTTAGTTATAATAACAAAGGGGTAAGAAAAAAAGAAGAGAAAATATAAAGTGAAGATAAAATAGTTGCTCCCCATTGTAGTGAAATACAATTATTTTTAACTTTTTTCAAGACAAGAGATTAAACTCAGGCACCCTGAATGCTAGACAAATGTACTACTGAGCTATAGTCATAGCACTGAAATGTTTATGTTCTAAAGCACACCACTGATAAAGTGGAAAGACAATCTCAAAGTTGAAGGAAATATTTGAAAACCATGTATCTGCTGAAGCTATGTCAAACAGAATGTGTAAGCATCATTATTTTTATTACATGAATTCTCTCACACAGGACTTATTGACCACAACCTTCCCTCACTCCCTACTTTGCAGTATCTGCAACTTCACCTCCCCCTCAGATTTTCTGTTTTTCAGTTTCCCTTCAAAAGACAACAGGCCTCCCAGTGATTATCAATTGAACATGGCACAACAAGACACAATAAGACTAGGCATAAACCCTCATATCAAGACTGAATTAGGTGAGACAGTAGAAGGAAAAGGGTCCAATGAGTACATAATCAGAGATACCCCCACTTTCATCATTAGGAGTCCAACAAAAACCTCAAGCTAAACAACCACAGCATAGTCGGGCGATGGTGGTGCACGTTTTTAATCCCAGCACTCAGGAGGCAGAGGCAGGCAGATCTCTTTGAGTTTGAGGCCAGCCTGGTCTACAAGAGCTAGTTCCAGGACAGAAACCAAAAAGCTATGGAGAAACCCTGTCTTGAAAATCCAAAAAAAAAAAAAAAAACAACCACAGCATATATACAGAGGACCTAGCACAGAACAATGTAGAATATGTGGTTGCCACTTCATTCTCTGTGACTCCCTATGAACTCTGCATAGTTGATTCTGTAGGTTGTGTTCTATTTGTGTCCTCAACAACTCACATTCCTACAATCCTTCCTTCCCCTTCTCCTGCAGGATTTCTTTAGCTCTCTACCTAATGTTTGTGGATCACTGTGTTTGCTCCCATCAGGTACTGGAGGAAGCCTCTCTGATGGTGATTGGGTAAGGCACTAATCTTATGAGTATAGCAGAATATTATTAGAAATCACTTAATTGACTATTTTTAGTCAATTCTGTTTGATTATACCCTAGGTCACTGAGCCATAGAGCTTCTGGGCCCCGGCCACCTAGACTGTGATGGTTATGATTTCCCTCTCAAGGATTGTGTGGGCCTCAAGTTAGACCAGTCATTGGTTGGTCACTCCCACAAGCTCTGAGCCAACAATGCTCTAAAGAATCTTGCAGGTTGGACTGATTGTGGGTCGAAGGTTTTGTCTGGTTTGGAGTTCAAGTGAGCTCCTAGCCTGGTTACAGAAGAGGCCAGTTCAGGCTCCTTCAGAATTAGGACAGTCCTCACTAGAGTCACCATTGTAGGTTCCAGGAAGTTTCTCATGCACTAGGTTTTCATATTGTCCTCTAAATGTTCAACTACTCCAGTTGTCTCTCTCAACACTCTCTCCCTCAGTCCTTCTCTCCCCCACCTGATCCTTTTTGCTCCCACCCCCATGTGCCCCAGT
The DNA here is from genome assembly GCF_000317375.1 of Microtus ochrogaster. NCBI lineage: Eukaryota > Metazoa > Chordata > Mammalia > Rodentia > Cricetidae > Microtus > Microtus ochrogaster. Next base: position 17,396 of record NW_004949308.1, on the reverse strand, counting down.
CAGTCCACAAAATCTATTCAATTTTCCCTTACCAGGGAAATCCTCGCAATCCTTGCAAATCCCCCCTTGAGTCTCCCTTGTTAGCCTCTCTGTGTCTGTGGATTGTAGGATGATTGTTCCTTTACTTAGCAGTTATTATTCACTTATAGGTGAGTACATTTCATGTTTGTCTTTCTGAGTCTGGGTTACCTCTCTCAGGGTACTTTCTTTCTAATTCTAGACATTTGCCTTCAAATTTCATGATGTCATTTTATTCTAATGGGTGACTAACACCGCATCATGCAAACATACTACATTTTCTTTATCTATTCTTCAGTTGAAGGAAATAAAGATTGCTTCCATTTTATGGCTATCATGAATAAAGCTGATTTAAACATAGCTGAGCAAGTGTCCTTATGGTAGGATGAGGCATCTCTTGGGTATATGCCCAAGAGTGGTATAGCTGCATCTTCAGTAGATTGATTCCCAATTTTGTGAGTGACCACCATATTGATTTCCATAGTGGGTTTACAAGTTTGCACTCCCACCAGCAATTGCCATGTGTTCCCCTTGCTCCAAATCCTCAACAGCATGAGCTGCCATTTGTGTTTTTGATCCTAGCCATTCTGACAGGGATAAGATAGAATCTCAAATTAGTTTTGATTTGCACGTCCATGATGGCTAAGGATGCTGAACATTTCTTTGAGTCTTTCTCAGTCATTCAGAGTCCTCTAATGAGAATTCTCTGTTTAGGACTGTATCCATTTTTAATTGGGATGTTTGGTTTATATATGTGTACTTTCTTGAGATCTTCATATATTTTGGGTATTGGCCCTCATTCAGATGTGAATTTGGTAAAAAAAAAAAAGTTTTTCCATTCTGTAGGCTGTTGTTTTGTCCTATTGATGCTATACTTTGTCTTAAAGATACATTTCAGTTTCATGATATTGCATTTATTAATTGTCTATCTAAGTGCTGAATTATTGGTTTTCTGTTTAGGAAACTGTCTTCAGTTCTGACACATTCATGGCTATTCTCTGGTTTCTCTTCTATGAGGTTCATTTGGTCTGATTTTATGAGGTCCTTGATTCACTTGGACTTGTGTTTTGTGCAGGGTGATAATTATGGATTTATCTGCATTCTTCTATATGCAGACATAGAGTTAGAGCAGCACCCATTTGATGAAGATACTTTTTTTTCCCATTGTGTATATCTTTTTTCTTCATAAAAAATATTAGGTGTCCATGGGCTAGAGGATTAATGTCTGGATCTTTACTCAATTCCACTGATTAACACGTCTGTTTTTAAGCCAATACCCTGCAGGGATTTTTTTTAAATTACAATATCCCTATACTACAGCTTAAAATCAGAGATGGTGATGCCCCCCGAAGTTCTTTGTTGTCCAGGATTATTGTAGTTTTCCTGAGGATTTTTTTTCCGTATGAAATTAAACATTGTCTTTTTAAGGAGTGTACAGAATTATATTGGTATGTTGATGGAGTATGGGTTGAATCTGTAGAGTGCTTTTGGTAGAATGGCCACTTTTATTATGCTTATTCTATTGATCCATGAGCATGGGATCTTTATGTTTTCTGATATCTTCTTCAATTTCTTCTTTTAAAGACTAGAAGTGTTTGTCACATGTCTTTCACTTGCTTCAAAAGAGTTACCCCAAAATATTTTATATTGTTTATCACTATTGTGATGGGTGTTGTTTCTTTATTTTCTTTCTTGGTCCATTTATCATTTTTTATATAGGAGGGCTACTGATTCTTTTGAGTTAATTATGTAACTAGCCATATCACTGAAGGTGTTTATCTACTGTAGGAATTCCCTGGAAAGATTTTCCTGGTGGCTTATTATAGAATCATATCATCTGCAAATACTGATACTTTGACTTCTTTCTAACTTTATTCTCTTGAACTCTATGATAGCATGATGAGAAACTCAAAGTGGACAAGTGATTGTATATATGCCCCTGTATAAATCCATTCATGGTAGCACATGTTTCCAATTCCAGCACTCAGATTGGTTATAGACTATGGCTGTTTGTTCGTTTCCCAGCTGCTCAGACTCCCAAAATGGTCACAAAAAATCTTTACTAATTGCAATACTGCTTGGCCAATATCTTAAGCATATTTCTAGCTAGCTCTTATATCTTAAATCAACCTATCTCTATTAATCTGTACATTACCATCAGGTCATAGCCTACTGGCAAGGTTCTGGCATCTGTCTCCTCCAGTGGCAGCTACATGGCAGCTCTTTGACTCCACCTACTCTCTCCTTCTCTATCTGCTTGGAATTCCTGTCTTGCCCTATTCTGTGTAGCAATAGGCCCAAAGCAGCTTCTTTATTAAACAATGGTATTCACAGCATACAGAGGGGAATCAGACATCACCTCCCCTTTTCCCTCTAGATAAAAAGGAAGATTTTAACTTTAACATAGTAAAAATATATACAACAAAAGTTACGTAGCAAGAATTATAGTTACAATATTTATATCTACCTTATCATTTATCATAACTAAGGAGAACTAAAACTATTCTTCAAATCCATCAAGGGCCCCAGATGGATATAATATTACCTAAGTTAACAGGAAGTGCATTGTAAGCTGCTTCCAAAACTCTAGAATTGACAGAGACATCTCGCTGCCTGGACAGTCACCCAAAGTTCTTCTGTATTGCTGCAGCATCCATCTCAGCCTACAGACCCATTGTATCTGTCAGACGTTTCTGGAAGCAGGAAATTTCAATGACAGTCCCATCTATATTGGCAGTTTGTCAGTAATTTTCTTTTGTGTCCTGCAGAATGTCTGGTAGACTCTTTCATAAAGCAGGAACACTGAAGGACTGTCTCACCTTTAGGCAAATTCAACACAGGCAAGATGATAGCTGTCTTTACATGTACAAGGGCCTAAAGACTGACATACACCTTATTATTAAGATCAGGAGGAGGCACAGGCTAACACCCATTCTCAGTTCAGTTCCTGTCCTCCAGGGGGTGCAGTTTCCTAAGGCAGGTTCATTTCCTGTGTGATTTGTATCTGAAAGGGACTCATCCTTTCTCTGAGCTAGCAATTCTTCATGCTAAGCATCAAGACCATTTTCTAGATGACACTAAAGATGGACACTTCTCCAGGCTTTGTGACAGCAATACTCCTCTTATTTGGTAAGTAAAATGATTTAAAGGGCAAAATCTTTAGCTGTACGTTGTCTAAGAGAATTATCCTTAGGGTGACACAGAACTCACTCTCCCCCTCTCTCCTCTGCTTGCACTCTAGGAAGGACCCATGGAGACTCCGTGACTCAAGCAGAAGATCAAATGATCATCTCAGAAGGTGGGTTCCTGACAATAAACTGCACATATATAATCACACATATAGGGTCTGCTGCTCTTTTCTGGTATGTTCAATATCCTGGAGAAAGCCTACAGTTCCTCCTGAAAGTCATTACGGCTGGTGCAAAGGGAAGCAGCAGAGGATTTGAAGCCACATATGATGAAGGATCCACTTCCTTTCACTTACAGAAAGCCTCAGTTCAAGAATCTGACTCAGCTGTGTACTACTGTGCTCTGAGAGACACAGAGGCAGAAACTGCAGGGGGAGCAGAGCACAAACTAAAAGGCAGCAGGTGGTCTGGCTGCTGAGCATCTGCCTTTGAAATCCCTATGACTCAGTTCCTCATACTCTGTTCTATGTGACCTTTTGCTTGGTGGAAATCATATAGATGTTCTCACGCCATGCCACATAATTTCACAAACCATTTGAAGAATGAAATGGACTCTGGGGCCAAATCCTAAGTTATTTTCCTGCAGTGCTGGAGAGAACACAGAACCTTATTATGCCAGGCAAGTGAGACACTGAGCCACATCTTAAATCTTATCTATCTTCAGTCAATCCAATATGCTGGAGAAAGAGACATCTGCATATTGTGGCCTGACAGAGTCTGGAAGGAAAGGTGTTAGAAAGCTGCAAACCTTCCATGACAAAGCCCTGAGGAATTCCTAATGAAAGGAGGAGGAGTAGGGACTCACGTGCAAACAGCAACATGAGGACCGGAAGGGAGGACACTCATGGTGTAGAAGACAGGTCACTATCTTAGTAAATCAGACAAAATTTCTTCTATTTGGGGGAAGCTCATCATTTTTTCTCTCTTTTTGTTCTTTCTTTTCTGTTTTTTAAGATGGGGTCTCTCTATTTTTGTGGCATTCACTCTGTAGATGTGGTTGGCCTCAAACTCACAGAGATACACCTGCCTCTGCCTCCCAAGTGGTGACATTAGAGGCAGAAGTGACTATGACCAACTATCATTTTTCTCTTAAATCCCTCAAATGACCACAGGAGATCCACTTACTTCACAGTGATATTTAGATTAGTGTTAGATTAAATATCTGGGTACTGAGGCCCAGCCACACTGTCATAAAACCAGTGATCACACTGTCTTTACCTCTTAGAATTCTCTCCTAGAATCCTGTTTTGTCCTGTGTGAGTGGATTGTTCTTATTTCCTTTTGATTTTTCAGGCAAGATATGTTTCCCTTCTTTTGTTTTTTTTTTTCCATTTCTATGTATTAATTTCAGATGTACAGTAAATCCTCAATTATCTAAACAACTTCCACATTTTCACTGGCTTTCAACTGCACTGAGAAATGAGAAGCATTAAGGTAGGAATTTTCAGACCTTCAACACCACTTGTCAGTACCTGTGTCAGATGCTTGACTTTCCCCCACTCATGTGCAATTCAGAAGCACAGGGAATTACTGATCCTTAGCACTTATGACCATATTTGACAACAATGGGTCTTAAAAGTATTTTTGAACTAATAATGGATGATTAAAAATCCTATCATTTCTATAAGATCAATATTTAACATTCACTCAAAAATATATTGTATTTAAACATGAAGTTGTCAAAGGATTAATCAAAATATTTATTTTTTTAAACAGAATTTTAATAAATTTTTTTCTTTAATAAGATTTATTTTGACACAGTAGCAAATCAAATGGAAGAAAAGTCACATTCTAAAGGAATTTATATTTTATGTTCAGACAAAGTTCAGGCTAATCATTATCATTAGCCCCCTATCATGAATCATTTATATTCAAACTTTGAAAAACATTAAGGATCTACTTTCAGAAGTTGAAAGTAAATATTACCTATCATATCTAACGTCCTATTGAGATCCAAAATTGAGTTGAGGTCTTAAAATAGTTTCTAGTTGACACTCTACCATGTCTCTATGCAAACATGAGGATTTATATCCTGTATCACATTGACAGCAGTGAAAAGGAATGACAAACATTTAGGCAAATGTTGGGCAAGTCCAGCTCTGACCCCAAGGTGGCAGTGCTTGCATTGGTCCTGTCCTCAGAAGCTGATGTGTGTATCAGGTCTTTGATTGGCTGGCCTTATTGCCTGAGAGTTCCTGTGTGTTACAAGAAAGAGCTGATGAAATAGGCAGCAGCTTTGGGAGCAGACTTCTAAAGAACAACAATGGGGAAGCACCTGAGTGCCTGTTGGGTTGTTTTATGGCTGTATTTTCAGTGTAAGTTAGTGGAGGTTTTAGCCGGGGACCATAGGACATCATAGAAAATTTTCTTAGGATTTAGGCAAAGATGTAATTCCTTGGGATAGGTAAAGGAAGCAAAATATGCGTATTCCTAGATCATCCGAGATTCACGTAGAAAATAAAGGACACAACCTACAAGAACTAAGTATGGATGATTGATTTCTGAAATTTCACACTGTTTTATGAATAGGGGCTGCTGGCAAGACCCAAGTGGAGCAGAGTCCTAAGTCCCTGGTTGTCCTGCAAGGAGAGAACTGCATCCTTCATTGCAATTACACTGTGAGCCCTGCTAACAACTTAAGGTGGTACAGACAAGACACAGGCAGAGGTATTGTGTCTCTGGCACTCATGACTTACATAGAAAACAAAAAGTCAAATGGAAGATATTCAGCAATTCTGGATGCAAATGCTAAGAACAGCACCCTGCATATCACAGCCGCCCAGCTGGAGGACACAGCCTTCTACATCTGTGTGGTCGGTGCACCGTGCTCCACAGGTACTCGCAGCCAGTACCAAAACCTGCTCCTGGAGGCTTCAGGGAGGTCTAGGTGACAGAGCAGTCTTTTTAACACTGCACTAGAGAGCTGAATTTCCCTGTGAGTGTTATTAGTCCCATTAGAAAGACAATTTTAAAACCATCTGAAAAGAAAACTTGAGGACAATTTCAATAGATTTTGAGAGAAAACAACATATATGAAAGCAGACTTTCCTGGAGACCGCCATGAGGAGAGGAGATGGAGAAAAATTAGCCTTTTCAGTTCACCACAATGTTCCTAGAAACAGCGAAGAAAGCTGAGCGTGTCAAGGAAATAAGTTTAAGAGTGCTGAGCCATGAATCTGAATGCAGAGAAAGGCAATTCCACACTCTCATGTCCAGGGAAAAGGGACTAAACCAGAAATACATGCTTAAAAATGAGAACAGAAATAGCTTATTAGGAAGGAAAAACACTCCTAAGAATGAATGTGTGCTGATGAGCTGAGGAGAGACTCTAAAAACATGTGGCCACACTGTGTACAGCTCTCCATAAGACCCAAGAATCCCTGTCTCTACTGTGCGTATTGGTTGGGTGCTTTTGTACAATCCATGTTCCTTCGATGAAGTCCAGGTAAAAAAAGGTGTCCAGTCTTCCTTTCCTCATATGTTAACCTTTTACAAAAAGTAATTATCATTTCAAATTTAAACATTTCTGAGAATTTCATTTATGTGTACCATACTTACTTAATTTTTTCCTCCCCTCCCCCTTTAACTCCTCCTACATTTTCCTCACTCCATCTCAAACTCAAGACCTCTTCCTTGATTACTCTCTCTCTCTCTCTCCCTCTCTCTCTCTCTCTCTCTATCTATCTATCTCTCTCTCTCTCTCACACACACACACACACATAAATGCATCTTGTTTAGAACATTTGCTCCTATGTGCATGTGTTTAGGGTGACCTCTTGGGAATGGATAACCTATCACCCTATCAGAAGTCTTACCTCTGGAGAAAGCTGATCTTCCCGCTCTCAGTGGTCATTAATCATCTGCATCTCAGAGATCCACAGACAAGCACCAGGCTGAACTCCTGGAGTCTTGCTGAAGAAAGGGAGTAGGAATTTGTACAAGTCGGGGTGGGGGGAGTCTTGAGGGGGGAACCCAAAGAGACAACTGACCTGTGCTTGTGGGAGCTTATAGACTCTGAGCCAACCATTAGGGAGCCTGTATGGCACCGACCTAGCCCCTCTGCACCTGTGTGGTAGTTCTTTAGATTCCGCTCTTTGTAAGTCTCCTAACAGTGAGTCCCTGGTGCTTATCTGGCTTTCTCGAAGTTGGATTACCTTGCCCAGCCTTGAACCAAGGGGAGGCTCTCGGTCCTGCCTCAAGTTGATGTGCCATGCTTTGTTCAAGCCCATGGGAGCAATGCCCATCTATGAATGGAGATAGAGGAGGAGTAGATGGGGAGGGGAATAGATGGGAATTGGGGAAGAGGAAAGAGAAGGGGAGCAGAGGAGGGAAGGAAACTGCAGTCTGTATGTAAAATAAATGAAAAAAATGTTATTTAAATAAAAAGGAATAGGAAAAAACATCTGCATCTTTTCATCCAGGAGTTAGATCCTAGTAGATTTTTTCATGTCTACATTGACTATTGACATGTCAGTTGGCACTGTAACTTTGTAGGTCTTGTTTAGTTGATCACATTTTTTTTTTGAGATTTAATGGGTGCAGCTTCCCTGATCTATATTGAAGACACAATATCACAACAGGTGTTCTGGTCCTCTAGCTCTTATAGTCTTTTATCATCCCCTTCCTCAATGTTCCTTGTGCCTTGAGTGTAGGGATGGATTGAAGACATATCAGTTGAGGTCAGACACTCTATGGTCCATTGTGTTCAGTACTGTAACTAATTCTGGACATCTGTAATTGTCTTTTGTTTGCTACACAATGAGCTATTCTTCTCTGTGTGTGTAACAATAGATGTTCAGAGTTTTGTTAGGAGATATACTGTTTTAGGGAAGTGACATCAGTATGCTCTCTTCTTGGGTTCACGGCTTCATCAGCTATGGGTAAGTCAGCTGGGTTTATGATAGCAGGCATGGACTTATTTATACTAAATGGGCTTTAAGTTCACATAGACAGATGTTGGTAGTTGGAGGTTCTGGAGGACAGGTAAAAA
>NW_004949308.1:0-8040 GCF_000317375.1 Microtus ochrogaster | reverse complement strand
ACCTTGGTGTGTTTGCTTCTCTATGCATCTAGTCTTGGTTGTCTGAACTTTGTCTCTCTATACAGGGGTGAGCAGCCAGCAGAAGTTGCAGCAGAACCCAGAATTCCTCAGTGTCCCAGAAGGAACCATGGCTTCTTTCAACTGCACTTTCAGTGATGGCAATTCTGATGACTTCAGGTGGTACAGACAGCAGCCTGGGAAAGGCCCCGAATTGCTCGCGTCTATATTCTCTAGTGGAGAAACAAAAGAAGGTAGATTCACAATTCACCTAAACAAAGACAGCAGGCAAGTTTCTCTGCACATCAGAGTCTCCCAGCCCAGTGATTCAGCTGTCTATTTTTGTGCAGTGAGAACACAGTGCTCCCCAGGCACCTAGAGCCTGCACCCAAACCTACTGAGCCCTATGAAGGCATGAACTAGAGCATGCTTGATTATAAAAGTATTTACTTTATGAAAATGTCTCATCCTAAATACATAGTGCTCTAATCTTCATGTCTCCTGTTCCTTCTCATCATTTTTTTCATAGCCCTTTGAAACTAATTAGTGCATGCCATATGCTTATGGATTTTGGATAATCTGCTGATCATAGCCTTCAAGTGGCTCCCTTCCTAAAGAAAAATGACTGCAGTCATCATTGCCAATAGCTCCTCAGCAAGAAAAGGAGCCTCAGGAGCCCTTTATCTCCACACTTGAATTTTAAGCTCTCTTGATTTCGTGCATTTCTGATACAAGTAACCACAGGTTCTATGAGCTCATGTATACAACAGCCTTGTCAGATCCAGAGAAGAGTATTTTGAAGCTCTCCTCCCCATCGCCAGATCTTACTAGTTTGGTGTTGTTATTGTTTTGGGTTTGGTTTCGTTGTTTTCACCTTTCTTCCAAGATGTCCCCTAAGCTTTGCTGGGATAAAGAGGGTGTTTTATCTATGACTGAGCACTCAGAACATTTTTCTCTCAACAGTTTGAGCATTCTCTTTATCTTTGGACTTCTATATTTTTTCAACCCCCCCCTGATTTATGATGTTTTCCTGTCTTGTATCTAGGGACTGATATAGATGTTTCCTTTAGGTTTGGACACTCTATATTTATTCTCAATACCTTTGCTGGTTATGTATCTGTGTTAACTCACTGAAAATAAAGCTTCTTTGATCAAGGTTAAGAGCAACATGAACCTGGTTGTTGACTCTTGCTTGAATTCAGTCACATTCTTTCTTTGCTGTTGGGAGTTACACTTTGACTCTTTATTTGGTTGATCAGATTTCAATTTTGGCTCAAGACAAGTGCTTTACAGACAGAGTCTCAGATCTGGTCATATTTCTGTTAATTTCCTCAGTACTCCAGATGTAAACACTGGCTCTGCTCCTGTTGAGCCCATGGCAACATCCTTTGTACTGCTTGGAGCCTATGTCAAAGTTTTCATGTAAATTTTGGTTTCTATCAGTTTTCACCTTACTGAACTTTGTGTAGATCCAATTCAGTTCTCTTTTTACAGTCTCTTAGTATTCTCTGTGTTCCATGAAACTGTAGGCGTAAGTCACAAACAATGCCACAGCAGTTTGGAATTATGATTAATAGGGTATTATTTATTTAAAGGGGAAAAAACTTACAGATCACCGTCAGCCCTCTGTACAACCAGGAAGGGAGTCTAGTCGCCAGCCGAGCAGGAAGTGAAGAGAGCGAGAGAAGGAAGTGGCCGCTTTTTTAAAGGGAGAGAGACCACGCCCCAATGGGCTGGTATCTCAGCGGCTATAGGCTGGAGGAGCGGAAGGACCTCCGCAACATGAAACTATTTCTTGTTAGCTATAAGAATAAAAATTTTAATATATTCACCCAATACTAGTGAACACTGAAAAGCAGAAGTGGGCTGTTATGTCCTTCATGACTTCAAAATGAGCGCTGTGTAGATGATACTGAGTTCTGCTGCCACCTTCCCATGTAGCCTGGCCCCTTTCATCTCAGCTGCAGTGAGTGGCTTCTGAATGTCCAAGTGGCTAAACAATGGAAAAATTTTCAAGCATGTTTCTTTTCCTGAAAATGCCAAAAAAAGACCATTTTCCCAGACAATTTTATGATGGGAAAGCTTTGTCAACCAATTGTCTTTAAAAGGTGGGACCAAGTTAGGGTGTAGCTTTCTGGGACCCAGAGAAAAATGGCACACAGCTCAGGTGTACTCTCTGTGTGGTTCCCTTGCAGCACAGTTGAGCTTGGATTACTCTTTCCTGTTTCATGAGTTTTTCTCTTATCATAAATAAAAATATAGTTGATTTATCTTTTAGCTAGCCTGGTTGTTTCCTGAACTGAGCTAACAACTACAATTTTACTCTGAGTCTTCTAGTTTCACAGCCTGGGCTATCTTACTTCAGAAACCACTTCTATCATTCCAGGGAGAAGTAATAGGTTTCTCTATAACATCACTAATCTCTTTAATAATTACAGTTAAATTTTGCCTGATTCTGTTGTGTCTGCAGTTTTAAACATATTTGATTTTTTATTGTTCTTTCTCTTCATTCTTACTAAAAGCAACAAGCACTTTCCTAGTTAAGGCTTGGATGTTGTGGTTCTTTAAGTAAGCAAGCAAGTCAGTAAGTAGATAGAAGATAGAAGATAGATAGATAGATAGATAGATAGATAGATAGATAGATAGATAGATAGATAGATAGATAGAATGTCTATAATGTCTATTAGCTTATTACACCAACACAGCATAGTGCCTGAGGTAGCTCTGCTTCCTTAAGTGGGAACATTCTGCATTGATTTTTCGTATCCTGATGATCAACAAACAGAGGTGGAGCCAGGAATGGAGCATCTATGACTTCAAAGGCCCCCATGCACTAGTCTACCTTCACTACTATGCCCCCAACCTCTCATAACTTCTCATTTTTCTTTGTGGTTGGATAACTTGACATCCAAATACATCACTTTAATATGTAGCATTCTGCCCCTGGTGCTTATAGGAATCTCATGATGTCAAAAACATTCACTTCAATGTCAAATGTTGTTGCAAGGAGAGGTTGTTTCTTTGTCCCAGCCACCTGGCTAGCATACACCTGAAATAACCACACAGAAACTGTATCAATTAAAACACTGCTTGGCCCATTGGCTCTAACTTCTTATTGACTAACTCTTAAATCTTAATTTAACCCATTTCTATTAATCATTATATCACTATATGGCAGTGGATTACTGGGGAAAGATGTCTGTCTCTGGCAGCTTCATGGTGTCTCTCTGGCTCCACCCTTCTTTCTCCCAGCATTCAGTTCTTTCTTCCCTGCCTAACTAAGTTCAGCCCTATCAACAGGCCAAGGCAGTTTCTTTATTCATTAATGGTAATGACAGCACACAGAGGGGACTCCCACATCAAAATATCACTATAGTTTAACCCTGTTAACATATTCTAAAACTCTGAGTTCCTTCTGAGATCCAAGGAAACTTCTTTAATAACAATGCATAGTAACAAACAATAGGGCATCAGAAACTTTTTTTCTAAACACCTGGAAATTTCTGATTCTTCCATATTAAGCAGGAGAAATGCCTAATACCCTGTGAGAGAAAATGCAACATGAAATTTAATCAAAAACTCTTTCATTCGCTAGTTTTGCTTCATTTTCTCTTTCTTCTTCTCCCTGATTCTCTTCCTTCTCCCCTTTTTCTACCCTTCCTCTTTCTTTTTTTCATGTGTGTGTATTCTTTTATGTAAATTCATCACCTTAAATACCCCAGGATACATAAAGTTCAGTAATATTGGTGATTTAGACATCCACTGGAGACTTGAATTCTACCTCCTTTGGATGTGGCTTCAAGTTTATTTACAAAGTGTGATGTAGACATCTTAGTGCAGTTTGAAGGGAAATAATCAGAGGGTGCTACGTCTTCAGATGTGGTTAATGTCTGCACCCATGTGGTAGTGTCACATGACAGACTGCCACTGTGCAGAAGGAGGTCCTTGCTTATGAGTGAGGAGCTTCAATAAGGCTCTGAAAGAGACTTGCCCTCTGAGATTGGTGTACTCAAGAACCAAGCATCATTTTCCCTTATGAGCATGCTTTTTGACATCTGCTCATTTCTGCTGCTCCTCTTAATGTTCAGTAAGTTATATTTAGTCTAAGTAATGATGATGTCATTTTCTTACAGCTATGGCAGTCTTTGCCTTTTTTCTCACATAGAAAAATAATTTCTCCTCATTTATTTTCAGGAAGGAGCAATGGAGAGTCAGTGACTCAGACAGAAGGCCAGGTTACTGTCACAGAGGGGCTGCCTGTGAAGCTGAACTGCAATTATGAGACTGCTTACACAAGTCCTTCCCTTTTCTGGTACGTGCAACATCCCAGGAAAGCTCCCCAGTTACTTCTGAAGACCTTGACAGACAAAAAGAGGATAGAGCATCAAGGTTTCTATGCGAGCCTCAACAAGAGCAGCAGCTCCTTCCACCTGCATAAGTCCTCAGTGCAGCTGTCCGACTCTGCCCTGTACTACTGTGCTCTGAGTGACACAGTGAGGGAGACTGAAGGGGAAGCTGCACACAAACCAAGGGTGCAGGAGGGCTGAGGGGAGTGGACTTGTGAGGGAGGGCTGTGTGTCTTCTCTACATGGGGTTTAACCAGGCTCCTGAAAAACAGTAACAGATGTCTGTCAGGTAAAATTCCTAGAAAACAAGGAATTTGTGGATCTGACAGGATAGGATGGAAGTTATTGCCAGAGGCAACATAGGCCTTGATGTCCTGAAACACTGTTCTCTCCCTAAGTGGAGGACCTTTAACAGAAAACATCTCCAGGAAAACTTGGACATGGGATTTATCTCTACTGAGATGTCTTACAAAATTTAGTTATTTAAATTATCTAGAAAACTTCTTTTCTTACCCCATAAATTTATGACCAAACGAAGAACACAGACTCTTTATAAAAATCTGCTTTAATTTCACTCCAGAAGTTATTTAACATGTTTCCTCTCCTTGGTTCATGTTATATAGAGTTCAATCTAACTTATAGAAGTGAGGGGGGCTGCTTGTTCATCCCTGTCACCTGGCTACGTTAGCCCCAAAATAACCACACAGAAATTGTATTAATTAAATCACTGCTTGGCCCATTAGCTCTAACTTCTTTTTGGCTAACTCTTACTGCTGTAGAAAATCTTACAGGTTGTGGTTACTTGCCTACTCGGGGGTGGCTTCTTATACTACATCAGTATACTACATATACTGATACAAAGCCTGCATCCACCCTTATTCCCCAGCTACTCTTTCAGATTGCTGGATTCGATCCCTGTTCCCCGTTCAAGCAGAGAATTCTGATTTATAAGTTTACCCCTAAATAAATAACCATCTATTTCTCAATTCTGAACTAGTGTGGGATTTCTTTTAAGCATCCATTCCACATTCAGTGCCCACATGGATTCAATCTCCATACCTACCAGGTGGACGGCCTAATGACCTAGCCATTCCATGGCCCAGACAGTCTCTCAACCCTGCTCACTTGGCTTGTTTTTACCTGAGCAGTTTTTTGTAGAATCCCCACCACAGCAGAGTTTACTGCATGTGGCAACTTGGAAATTTCCCAGGTGCACGCGTGCATGTCCACTGCATTCCCCAGGGCTGTTCCTTGCTGCACGGTTTCTGCTCCCTGCCCCCGAGTTCTGGTTTTCTTGCTCCATGTATGAAATTGATTTAATTGCTTTTAACTTGTCAAGCAAGTATATTTCTCAGTATTTAACCAGTATCAAGGTGGAAAATTAAAGCAACTCAGAAACCAAATCAGCCCAGGATCATTCCTGAAACCACCGGTTGCATTGCTTCTAGTTGCAACTCTTCAACCATGACATTTGATGGACAATAAAGTTTGCAGTTTACCAGATCACATAACAGGTAATTAATAAATCAGTATGGCAGACTTCATTACTATTGCATCTTTTAGAAACTTTTTGGCTAATACTATATATTGTATTATTCAAGGCTTATATGACTATGGTGATACTTCAATTTATTTGGTATTAGATATCAATTATCTTCTCCATATTCTATCATTAAGAAAGAATATTGCAATTTTAGGCATGATACAATCTTTAAGACTAATAATGAACAACTAGTTGAGAGGATTAATACCATTGAAAATCAAAAGTTACCTGAAAAAAGTTAAATCTATTACAGAAAAAATTGTATCTATATCTAAGGGTACTAAGAGGTTATCTGAAAGAATTCATACTGTTGAATTTGACAATCAAAATTTGTCAAAAAGTTATGATAACTTAACAGAAAAACGGTCTCTCTAGAATGGCAATCTGCATGCTATTCAAGTATTGTCCAAGGATAAGATGTTATCTTTAAAGGAGAAACTTCAGACCTTGGAATCACATGTGCAGAAGGAGGACCAGAGGCTAGGTACCTCAATGAAATCACCAGAAATATATAGAGGCCAGGAGATTCAGGCTTTACAAAAGAGCAGTGGCTGTCAGAGATGACTTCCCCAGGGTTTTAGCTTCCTACCCTGTAATCTACTCTGACAAAACATCAGTTTCTAAAGGCCCAAAAGGATCCAAAAAAGGAAAATGGATACCTATAGGAATGAATGATCTGAAAGATATTAAGCAAGCTGTTGTAACTTATGGCTTTCATTCCGCATTTGTTAAGGAGATGATAGAGACTTGGGTTTCTAATGTCAAGGCAACACCATATGATTTTTTTTCAGTTAGTTTCAGCAGTCCTGGATGACAGACCACTATTGATGTTTAAAATTTACTTTAGAGAGGAGGCCAAAATTTTGGAACAACAGGGAAAAGCAAAAGGCCTTAGGACTTTCCAAGATCAAATACTTGCTGAAGGCCCTTATGCTGACCCACAGGTTCAAGCTCTTTACACTGAAAAAATCTTGTTCCTATGCCACAAAGAAGCCTTAAATGCTTTGGGACAGGATTCAAGAGCTAAGAAACAGAATTGATTAATATACCAGGGTTAGATAGGAACAGAGAGAACAATTTACTGACATTTTACAAAGATTAAGTAAGGCTGTACAAATAGGATAACAGACCCAGATGCTAGATGAGTACTTACTGAATCTCTAGCTTTTGAAAATGAAAACTTAGAATGCAAAAAGATATTTGGGCCTTTAAAGGATAGATCAGCACCTATAAGTGAATGGATTCTGCATACAATGAATATTGAGACACTTGAGTATAATACTGAATCTTGGATAGGAGAAGCAATTTCCAAAGGAATAAAGAGACATCAAAATTTCAAATGTTTTAATTGTGGTAGAATAGGACATCTGAGAAGGGATTGTAGATAAGGAATTTCTGGAAATAATATCTCCTCTGGAAATGGCAAAAATAGGAGAACTCAGCATTCAGGTATATGTAGAAGGTGTGGCAAAGGCCGACATTGGACCAATGAATACAGATCAGCAAAAGACAGACAAGGCAAACAAATACTATCAGGAAACTCCTTGAGGGGTCTCTTGCAGGCCCCCAGGCCAAAAGTGGCCCAGTCATTCCCAGTAACCATGGAGGACATGTCACACCAGGAAAATTAAAAAATCCATAGCCTTCTATAAAAGATCATACTGTTCTAAATGATAACATAAACATGGAGGATAAGCCAAAAATTCCATAGGAAATAAAAAACATATATTCTGGCAGACTTCTATAAATGATAAAAGACCAAATCTAAGAGTGCATATAAATGGCATTGTAATTGTTGGTTTGATAGACATGGGTGAGGATGTGAGTATCATTACTCCAGAATCTTGGCATCCAAATTGGCCTCTTCAAGAGGCAGATGTTCAATTACTATGAATTGGAACCATATATCAAGTTAAACAAAGCACAAGGTGGGTTGACTGTATTGGGCCAGAAGATCAAGGAGAAGAACTCAGGCCATATGTGGCTAATATTGCAGTAAATTTATGGGGTCATGACCTACCGCACCAAAGGAATGCCCAGATTAACATCCCATGAACTCATGATTCTGGGAAGGACATTATAAGTTACTATGCACAAAAGTCACCAGCCATTCAGGCTGTACAAAAACATAAAGCAACTACCAGTGGCCCTACC
>NW_004949307.1:131465-131942 GCF_000317375.1 Microtus ochrogaster | reverse complement strand
AATATTGCACACATAAAAAACAAATAAATATAAAAATCAGAATATTGCACACACAATAAATAAACATAAAAAATTAGAACATTGCACACGTAATAAATAAATAAATATAAAAATTAGAATATTGCACAAATAATAAATAAATATAAAAATTAGAATATTGCACACATAACATAAAAAATCAGAATATTGCACGCATAATAAATGGATAAATAATATCAGCAGGGCCCTGACCTGGCCGTGGGCCTCCCGCGGCTGCCGCTGCCGAGGCAGAGCCTGCGCCATCTTCTCCACCACCAGCTCCGCGATGAGCTGCTTGTCCTCGTCCTGGTGGTCACCGAGGAGCGGCATGGAGGAGCCGACCACCTGCGGGAGGGAAAGCGCAATAAAATACAGTTTATTCTCAAAATAAAATAAAATTTATTCTCAAATAATAAAATAAAATTTATTCTGAAAAATAATTTAAATAAAATTTATTCT
>NW_004949307.1:129527-130147 GCF_000317375.1 Microtus ochrogaster | reverse complement strand
AAAATAAAATAAAATAAGAAAAAAAAATATAAAATAGAATAAAAAAATAAAGCAAAACCCAATCCCACGCCGACATCCCCGGACACGAGGGCGGGACTCGAACCCGCGACTCGAACCCGGGACTCGAACCCGGAACCCCCCGCCCCCCCGCCCCCCGCGTCACCTGTCCGACACGGCGATCTGCTCCAGCATGGCCGACCCCGTGTTTGTCTTCCAGTTCCCAGACACCGACGTCCTCCTGGGGGTTGGGGGCGGGGCATGAGCGGGGTCGCGACCCCTGACCCCCCCGCGACCCCTGACCCCCAATCTCGGCCCCCGACCCCCCACGCTCAAATCGTGGGGGGTGGAGGGGCATGAACGAGGTTGACCCCGATTCCCGCAACCCCTGACCCCCACGACCTGCAACCCCTGACCCCCCTGCGACCCCCGACCCCTGACCCCACACTCACATGTAGGCCCGGTAGCTGCGCCCGATCTTCTGCACGCGCACGTCGTACTTGGCGTCGACGAACGGCTCGGCCGTGGCGTACGTGCGGGTGAGCGCCACGAGGCCCGCGGCGTCCCGGAAGCCCTGCGCGGAGTCGACCTTGACCTTAAAAATAAAATAAAATTAAAATTAA
>NW_004949307.1:126628-127298 GCF_000317375.1 Microtus ochrogaster | reverse complement strand
CTATATTATATTACATTTTGTTATATTATATTATATCATATTTATTTTCTTTTTCTTTTTCATTAACGTTATTATATTATATTATTTCATATTTCATATACAGATTCAATCTACGAATTGAACCCAGGGCCTTGTCCCTGAAATATATATATATTTATCAATCAGGAAAGAGACGGGATGATTAAAGGGCTTTGCACGAAGACATGGAGCGTGACCTTTCTCACACACCCGTGACCTTTCTCACACCACACCCGTGACCTTTCTCGCACACTCGTGACCTTTCTCACTCCACGCGTGACGTTTCTCACGAACACCCGTGACCTTTCTCGCACACACGTGTGACCTTTCTCGCACACACACCCGTGACCTTTCTCGCTCCACGCGTGACCTTCCTCACACACACCCGTGACCTTTCTCACACACCCATGACCTTTCTCACACCACACCCGTGACTTTTCTCGCGCACACCCGTGACCTTTCTCGCACACACGCGTGACCTTTCTCACACCACACCCGTGACCTTTATCACTCCACACGCGTGACCTTTATCGCTCCACGCGTGACCTTTCTCACACCACACGCGTGACCTTTCTCGCTCCACGCGTGACCTTTCTCACACACACGCGTGAGCTTTCTCACGCACACCCGTGACCTTTCTCGCACACCCGTG
>NW_004949307.1:125782-126528 GCF_000317375.1 Microtus ochrogaster | reverse complement strand
TCGCTCCACGCGTGACCTTTCTCACACACACGTGTGAGCTTTCTCACGCACACCCGTGACCTTTCTCGCACACCCGTGACCTTTCTCGCACACACTTGTGACCTTTCTCACACACACACGCGTGACCTTTTTTCACAGAACAGGAAGTGCATAGGTCGGCAAAACCAGACAGGAAGTGGAGAGGGCGGGACAGACGACCAGACAGGAAGTGGAGAGGGCGGGACGGACGACCAGACAGGAAGTGGAGAGGCGGGACTTGAACTCTGACCCCTGACCTGTCGCTCTCACTTTCCGTGTTTATATTAAATATTGATTTATTTGGAATATTTATCGATGAATTCATTTTCCTGCCTCCTGACTATAATACCAAAATAATAAAATATAACATAATAATTAATATAATAATATAATATAATATAACATAATATAATATAATATTCAAATTATAATAATATAATATAATGTAATATAATATAATATTATAATACTATACTATACTATGATAATATAATATAATAATTAATACAATAATATAATATAAAACAATATTATAATACCATACTATAGTATAATATAACATAATATAATATAATATCATCATAATATAATGTTATAATATTAGAATAATAACATGATACAATAATGTAATATTAGAATAATGTAACATCATAATATAATAATAATATAATATAAAAACATAATATAATACTACAATAATATAATATCATTAATGTAATAATATTATA
>NW_004949307.1:124554-125005 GCF_000317375.1 Microtus ochrogaster | reverse complement strand
AATATAATAACATGATATAATATAGTATAATAATATAATATAATATAAGATATAATAATACAATAATTATAATAGTAATAATATAGTATAATATAGTATAATATAATGTAATGTAATATAATATAATATAAGGTATAATAATATAATAATACAATAATTATAATAGTAATAATATAATATAATATAATATAATATAATATAATATAATGTAATGTAATATAATAATAATATCATATATAATAATATAATAACAGGATTTAATAAATATTGGGATCGATCAGCTAGCCTCTGCCACGTGAGGAATCCGTGGTTCCTGTTGAACATCAAAGATGAGCGGGGACAGGAAATAAAAATAATAAAAAAATAAAAAATAATAAAAAAATAAATCATATTTTAGGGGGCCCGAGTTCGAGTTCCGGCAACCACAGACGAATAAATAAATAAAATAAAT
>NW_004949307.1:118305-123460 GCF_000317375.1 Microtus ochrogaster | reverse complement strand
TAAATAAGAAATAAAAAAATAAAAATAAATAAAAAAAAAACCTTTTAGGATGCAGCCAGGAAGAGAAAATAATAAAAATAAAGAAATAAAAAATAAAAAAATAAAGTTAAAAAAAACTTTTAGGGGGCAGCAAGGAAGAGACAGAAATCTATAATAAATATGTAAATAATAAAAATTAATAAATAATAAATAAATAAATAAAAATAAAAGTACAAAAAAGCAATACTTTTAGGAGGCGGTGGCGAAGAGACAGAGATCTTTAATTAATAAATAAATATAAAATAAATATAAACAAATAAATAAATAAATAAATAAAAATAAATTAAAAAAACTTTTAGGAGGCAGCCAGGAAGAGACGGAAATCTTTAGTAAACCCCTCACCATCTCCCTGTGGTCGGGGTAGAACGTCTGAGCGATGAGCGGGAATTCCTCGGCGCCGAGCGTCCTGCGCAGCCGGATCATCTGGGCGAACTGCGGGGCCGGGGGCCGATTAATTATGCATGCGGCATGCTAATTTCATGCTGTTCATTAATCATGCATGTGGCATGCTAATTTCACGCTATCTATTAATTATGCATGTGGCGTGTTAATTTCACGCTATTCATTAATTATGCATGCGGAATGCTAATTTCACGTTATTTATCAATTATGCATGCGGCATTCTAATGCTCATATTCATTATGCGCGCGGCATGCTAATTTCACGCTGCCTATTAATTATGCATGCCGCATGCAAATGTCATGCTGTCTATTAATTATGCATGTGCAATGCTAATTTCACGTTATTTATCAATCATGCACGCGGCATGCTAATTTCCTGCTGCTTATTAATTATGCGCGCGGCATGGTAATTTCACGCTATTTATTAATTATGCATGCGGCATGCTGGTCTTCGTATTTATTATGCATGCGGCATTCTAATTTTCATATTCATTATGCATGCAATAATCTAATATTTACATTTATTGTGCATGCGGTATTCTAATTTCGTGATGGTTTATTAATCATGCAATATTTATCATGCACGCAATATTCTAACTTTATATTTATTATTCATGCAATAACCTAATTTTACATTTATTTATTATGTATGCAATATTATAATATTTATATTTATTTATTATGTACACAATATATCAATTTTATTTCTATTTATTCTGTATACAATATTATAATTTTATATTTATTACGCGAGCAATATTCCAATTTTGTATTTATTTATCATGCATGCAGCATTCTAATTTTACATTTATTTATTATATAATTCTCTTTTCTATTCTTTTATCATGCATACAATATTTCAATTTTTATATTCATTCTGTGTACAATATTCTAATTATTTATATTCATTTATTATGCTTGTAATATTCTAATTTTCATATTTATGCATGCATGCAATATTCTAATTCTCTTTATATTCTTTTATCATGTATACAATATTTGAATCTTCATATTAATTTATTATGTGTACAATATTCTAATTCTTCATACTTATGCATGCAATACTCTAATTTTATACTTATTCATATCATGCAAACAATATTCCAATTTTTACATTTATTTAGATTTCATACAATATTGTGATTTTATATTCAATTATTATGCAAGCAACATTCTAATTTCTATATTTATTATGCATGCAGTACTCTAATTTTATATTTTTTATCATGAGTACAATATTCTAATTTTATATTTATTCATTAATTATGCTTTCAATATTTCATTATGCATGCAACATTCCAATTTTTGCTTTTATTTATGATGTATGCAACATGCTAAATTTTATATTTATTTATTATGTGTGCGATATTGCATTTTATTTATTATTTATCCAATACTCTAATTTTACACTTGTTCACTGTGCATACAATATTGTAATTTTGTATTTATGAATTGTGCGTGCAATACTGTAACTTTTATATTTATTGTGTATGCAATATTGTGATTTTATATTCATTTATTATGCATGCAACATTTGAAATTTATATTAATTCATTATGCATGCGATGTTCTAATTTTACACTTATTATGCATGCAGTATTCTAATTCTCTATTATATTCATTTATCATGCACACAATATTCGAATCTTTATATTTATTTATTATGTCTGCATTGTTCTTATTTTCATGTTTATATTTATTTATCATGCATGCAACATCCTACTTTTCGTATTTATTTATTATGTATGCAATGTTAGAATTTTATATTAATTTATGATGTATGCAACAATCTAAATTTACATTTATTTATTATGTATACAATATTATAATTTTATATTTATCACGCGTGCAATATTCCAATTTTACATTTATTATACATACAATATTCTAATGTCGTATTTATTAATTGTGCGTGCAATACTCTCATTTTTGCGTTCATTTACCATGTATACAATATCCTAATTTTTACATTCATTTATTTATTATGTATGCAATATTGTAAATTTCATTTTTATTTATTATGCATGCAATATTCCAATTATATATTCATTTATCATGAATACGATATTCTAATTTTATATTTATTCATTAATTATGCTTTCAATATCTCATTATGTGTGCAACATTCCAATTTTTGCGTTTATTTATCATGTACGCAATATGCTAATTTTTATATTTATTTATAATGTGTGTGATATTGCATTTTATTTATTATTTATGCAATTCTCTAATTTTACACTTGTTCACTGTGCATACAATATTGTAATTTTTTATTTATTAATTGTGTGTGCAGTACTGTAATTTTTATATTTAGTTATTGTGTATGCAATATTGTGATTTTTATATTCATTTATTATTGCATGCGATATTCTAGTTTTACATTTATTATGCATGCAGTATTCTAATTCTCTTTTATATTCATTTATCATGCACACAATATTCGAATCTTTATATTTATTTATTATGTCTGCATTGTTCTTATTTTCATGTTTATATTTATTTATTACGCATGCAACAATCTAATTTCACATTTATGTATTATGTATACATTATAATTTTTACACCATTCCTTTATTATGCATGCAACATATTCTTATTTTATATTTATTTATCACGCATGCAATATTTAAAATTTATATTAATTTATTATGCATGCGTTATTCTAATTTTACATGTATTATGCATGCAGTATTCTAATTTTTCATATTCATTTATCATGCACACAACTTTCATGTTTATATTCATTTATTACACATGCAACAATCTAATTTTATATTTTTTATTATGTATACATTATAATTTTTACATTATTCATTTATCACGCACACAATATTCGACTTTTTATATTTATTTCATATGTATGCAACATTCAAACTTTGTATTTATCATTTATCATGCACACGGTAGATTATTTGTTAATTATGCATGCGATGTTCTAATTTTTATGCTTACTTATTATGCATGCGGCATTCTAATTTTATGTTAATTTTTTTTACCACACATGCAACATTCTAATTTTCACATTTACTTACTATACATTCAATATTCAAATTTTATATTTACTTATGCATGCAGTATTCTAATTTCATGTTAATTTATTAATTATTAATAATGCTATATTCGAATTTTATATTTATCGTTCATGCGATATCCTGATTTTATATTTATTTATTTTTCACCATGTATGCAACATTCTGATTTTCATATTTACTTATTATACACGCAGTATTCTAGTTTTACATTTATTTATCAAGCATGCAGTATTCTAATTTTATACTCATTTATCATGCATTCCACAATCCAATTCTACATTTATTTATTGTGTATACGATATTCTAATTTTCACATTTATTCATTACGTGCACAATATTCTGAATTTTCATTCATTTATCATGCATGCAATATTCTGATTTCATGTTAATTTATCAATTATGCTGGCAATACTCTAATTTTATATTTATTTACTATTCGTGCAATATTCTAATTTTATATCTATTTATTATATATACAATATTCGAATTTTATATTTATCTATTATGCACACAACATTCAAACTTCTTTGCATTTATGATTGATAATTTATTAATTATGCGCAACAATCTGATTTTCATATTTACTTATTATGCACGCTCTATTCTAATCTTATATCTATTTATCATGCATGCAATATTTGAATTTATATTAATTTGTTAGGTTTGCGGCATTCTCCGATTTTATGCTATTTATTAATTATGCATGCGACACTCTCATTTTCATATTTACTTATTATGCATGCGATATTCTAATTTTATATTTATTTATATTTATTTTATATTTTATATTTATATTTTATATTTATTTATTGTGCAAGCAGCATTGTAATTTCACGTGAATTTACTAATTATTAACCATGCGATATTCTAATTTCGCACTTATTATGCACGCTCTACTCTAATTTTACGTTAATTCATCATGCACGCGGCATTCCAATCTCATGCTGTTTTTTAATTATGCGCGCGACGTTCTAATTTTCGCATTTATTCATTATGCATGCAATATTCTAATTTCATGTTAATTCATTAATCATGCATACAATATTCTAATTTCATGTCATGTTAATTTATTAATTACGCATGTGATATTCGAATTTTATATTATTTATTGTGCAAGCAATATTCTAATTTTCATATTTAGTCACTATGCATGCAATATTCTAATTTCATGTTAATTTTTTTAACCATGCATGCAACATTCTAATTTTTATATTTATTTATCATGAATGCAATATTTGAAATTTATACTAATTTATTATGCATGCGATATTCTATTTTTCATATTTATTCATCAATCATGCAATATTCGAATTTTATATTTCATGTTAATTTATTCATTATGCATGCAATATTCCAATTTTTCATATTTATGGGTTCATTCAATCACTAAACAACGACTCGAACCACCCGGGACCCCCCGCCACGGGACTCGAACCCGGGACCCGACTCGAACCCGGCACCTGTGGCAGAGCGGGACTCGAACCCGGGACTCGAACCCAGGACTCGCACTCACCACCCAGGGCTTGTCGCAGAAGTTGTAGACGGAGTGCAGGGAGTTGACGCTGGGGATCCCCGCATAGCGCAGGCCGATGACCAGGCCGCGGAAGTCGCGCTGGCGCCCCAGGCTGGACGCGGGCTGGCGCACGAGCACGAAGTCGGGCTGCAGGGACCTGCGCGCGGGGG
>NW_004949307.1:116359-117606 GCF_000317375.1 Microtus ochrogaster | reverse complement strand
ATGCTGGCAATATTCTAATTTTATATCCATTCTGCATGCAATATTCTCATTGAATATTTATTATGTATAGAACATTCTAGTTTCACAATTCTTTATTTATTATGCGAACAATATTCCAACTTTTATACTTATTATTTATTATGCACACAGTATTCTAATTTAATATATATTATTCATGCAATATTCTAATTTTATATCCATTGACTCTAATTTTATACTCATTATACATACAATATTCTAATTTGATATCTGTTGTGCATACAATAGCTAATTTAATATTCGTTTTTTTATTATGTAGACAATATTCTAATTTTATAATGTTTACGATATTATAATTTAATATGTACTATGCAGGCAATATTGTATTTTATTCTAATTTTATATTCTAATTTTATGTCTGTTGTGCATACAATATTCTAATTTCATATTAATCATGCATGCAATATTCTAATTTAATGTCTACTTGTTTATAATGTGTGCAATACCCTAATTTTACGTCTTTTGCGTATGCAATATTCTAATTTAATATTTATTACGCATGCAATACTCTAATTTAATATTTATTATTTATACAATATTCTAGTTTCATATTCATTTATTATGTACGCAATATTCTAATATTTATTATGCGTGCAATATTCTGATTTTATGCTCATCGTGTAACGGTATTCTAATTTTATATTTATTTATTATAATATTTATTTATTACAATATTTATTTATTATATACAATATTCTAATTCCATACTCGTCACATAACAATATTCTAATTCTATATTGATCCTGTGTGCGATATTCTAGTTTTTACATTCATTTATTCATCTGTTATGTACACAATATTCTCATTTTTTATTCATTTATTGTGTATGCAATATTCTGATTTTCATATTAATTTATTATGTACACAATATTCTGATTTTTATATTTATTTATCATGCATAAAATATTCTAATTTTATATTCATTTATCATGTACACAATATTCCAATCATATATTTGTTTATAAGGCATCCGATGTTCTAATTTTCAATATTTATTTATTCTGCGAACAATATTCTCATTTAATATATTTATCTCGAAGCGCTCCTGGCATGCAGTCGGCGCTCAACGTACGCTCGCGTTTTGAACCGGTCTACACTGGTTAGATCCAGTACCAACCATTTTTATCCGGTCTGATCCAGTTGGATCCGGTTCAGAACCTGTCTACACTGGTCTGATCCAGTTTGATCAGGTCTAATAAAGTTGGATC
>NW_004949307.1:114749-115382 GCF_000317375.1 Microtus ochrogaster | reverse complement strand
CGGTCTGATCCAGTTGGACCTGGTTTTGAACCTTCCTACACTGGTTTGATCCAGTCTGATCTGGTCTGATCCGGTCTGATCCATTTGCGTCCGGTCTGATCCAGTTTGATCGGATTTAGAATCATATGTCTACACTGGTGTGATCCAGTTTGATCTTGTCTGATCCAGTTGGATCCGGTTTAGATCCTGTCTACACTGGTTAGATCCTGCTGGATCTTGTCTGACCCAGTTGGATCCGGTTTAGAACCTGTCTGCACTGGTTTGATCCAATTTGAACCAGTTGGATCCGGTCTGATCCAGTTTGATCCGGTTTAGAGCCTGTCTACTCTGGTTAGATCCAGTGTGAACCAGTTTTCATTGGGTCGGGTCCAGTTGGATCCGGTCTGATCCAGTTGGATCCGGTTTAGAACCTGTCTGCACTGGTTTGATCCAGTTTGAACATGTTTGAGCAAGTTTTGATCTGGTCTGATCCAGATTTTGAATCTGTCTACACTGGTTTGATCCAGTTTAATCCGGTCTGATCCAGTTTGATCTGGTGTGATCCAGTTGGATCCGGTTTAGAACCTGTCTACACACGTTAGATCCAGTTTGATCCGGTCTGATCCGGTTTGATCCAGTTTGATCCGGTTGTGA
>NW_004949307.1:112418-113515 GCF_000317375.1 Microtus ochrogaster | reverse complement strand
GTCTGATCGAGTTGGATCTGGTTTAGAACCTGTCTACACTGGTTTGATTCAGTTTGAACCAGTTTTATCTGGTCTGATCCAGTTTGATCTGGTTTTGAATTTGTCTAGACTGGTTAGATCCAGTGTGAACCACTTTCATCCGGTCTAATACACATGGATCCGGTTCTTAACCTGTCTACACTTGTTAGATCTAGTTGGATCAGGTTTTGAAATTGTCTACACTGGTTAGATTCAGTTTGATCAGGTTGAAAACCTGTCTACACTGGTTTGATCCAGTGTGATTCATTTTCATCCGGTCTGATCCCGTTCGAACCGTTTTTGAACCTGTCTACATTGGTTTGATCCAGATTGATCCAGTTTGAACCAGTTTTGATCCGGTCTGATCCAGTTTTTGAACCTGTTGTCTACACTGGTTTGATCCAGTGTGAACCACTTTCATCCGGTCTGATCCAGTTGGATCCAGTTTCGAACGTGTATACACTGGTTTGATCCAGTTTGAACCAGTTTTATCTGCTGTGATCCAGTTGGATCCGGTTTAGAACCTGTCTACACAGGTTTGATCCAGTTTGAACCAGTTTTGATCTGATCCGATCCAGTTGGATCTGGTTTATTACCTGTCTACTCTGGTGTGATCCATTTTGAACCGGTCTGATCCGGTCTGATCCAGTTGGATCCAGTTTAGAACCTGTCTACACTGGTTAGATCCTCTGTGAACAATTTTCATCTGGTCTGATCCAGCTGGATCCAGTTTAGAAACTGTCTACACTAGTTTGATACGGTTTGATCCGGTCTGATCCAGTTTGATCTGGTCTGATCCCGTTGGATCTGGTTTAGAACCATATGTCTACACTGGTTAGATCCAGTTGGATCCGGTTTAGAACCTGTCTACCCTGATTAGATCCAGTGTGAACCATTTTCATTTGGTCTGATCCAGTTAGATCCGGTTTAGAACCTGTCTACATTGGTTTGATCCAGTGTGAACCAGTTGTATCTGTTCTGATTCAGTTGGATCCGGTTTGGAACCTGTGTACACTGGGTTGATCCGGTTTGGACCGGTTTGATCCGGTCTGATCCAGTTGTTATTGAACCTGTCTACA
>NW_004949307.1:110181-111953 GCF_000317375.1 Microtus ochrogaster | reverse complement strand
TCTCTGCACTGGTTTGATCCAGATTTATCTGGTCTGATCCAGTTGGATCCGGTTTTGAATCAGTCTACACTGGTTAGATCCAGTTTGATCCGGTCTGATCCAGTTGGATCTGGTTTAGAACCTGTCTACCCTGGTTAGATCCAGTGTGAACCAGTTTGGTCTGGTCTGATCCAGTTTGATCCGGGTTAGAATCTGTCAACACTGGTTTGATCCAGGTTGATCTGGTCTGATCCAGTTTAATCCGGTTAAGAACCTGTCTACACTGGTTAGATCCAGTGTGAACCACTTTCATCCAGTGTGATCCAGTGGGATCTAGCTTATACCCTGTCTACGCTGGTTTGATCCAGTTTGATCCGGTCTGATTCAGTTTGATCTTTCTGATCCAGTTTTTTCCGGTTTGGAGCCTGTCTACACTGGTTAGATCCAGTTTTATCTGGTCTGATCCAGTTGGATCTGGTTTTGAATTTGTCTAGGCTGGTTAGATCCAGTGTGAACCACTTTCATCCGGTCTAATACACATGGATCCGGTTCTTAACCTGTCTACTCTTGTTAGATCTAGTTGGATCAGGTTTAGAAATTGTCTACACTGGTTAGATCCAGTTTGATCAGGTTTAAAACCTGTCTACACTGGTTTGATCCAGTGTGATTCATTTTCATCCGGTCTGATCCCGTTCGAACCGGTTTTGAACCTGTCTACATTGGTTTGATCCAGATTGATCCAGTTTGAACCAGTTTTGATCCAGTCTGATCCAGTTTTTGAACCTGACTACACTGGTTTGATCCAGTTTGAACCAGTTTGATATGGTCTGATCCAGTTGGATCTGGTTAAGAACCTGTCTTCACTGGTTTGATCCAGTTTGAACCAGTTTTCATCTGGCCTCATCCAGTTGGATCCGGTTTAGAACCTGTCTACACTGGTTAGATCCAGTTGGATCTGGTTTAGAACCTGTCTACACTGGTTTGATTCAGTTTGAGCCAGTTTTATCTGGTCTCATCCAGTTGGATCTGGTTTAGAACCTGTCTTCACTGGTTAGATCCAGTTTGAACCGGTCTGATCCGGTTTGACCGAGTTTGATCCAGTTTTAAACCTGTCTACACTGGTTAGATCCAGTGTGAACCATTTTCATACGGGCTGATCCAGTTGGATCTGGTTTAGAACCTGTCTACACTGGTTTGATTCAGTTTGAACCAGTTTTATCCGGTCTGATCCAGTTCCATCCGGTTTTGAACCTGTCTACACTGGTTTGAATCAGTTTGATCGGGTCTGATACAGTTGGATGCTGTTTAGAACCTGTCTACACTGGTTAGGTCCAGATTGATCTGGTCTGATCCAGTTTGATCCGGTTTAGAACCGGTGTACACTGGTTAGATCCAGTGTGAACCACTTTCATCCGGTCTAATACAGATGGATCCGGTTCTGAACCTGTCTGCGCTGGGTTGATCCAGTTTGAACCAGTTTGATCTGGTCTGATCCAGTTTGATTCTGGTTAGAACCTGTCTACACTGATTTGATCCAGATTGATCTTGTCTGATCCTGTTGGATCCGGTTTAGAAGCTGTCTACCCTGGTTAGATCCAGTTGAATCTGGTTTAGAACCTGTCTACCCTGGTTAGATCCAGAGTGATCCATTTTCATTTGGTCTGATCCAGTTAGATCCGGTTTAGAACCTGTCTACACTGGTTTGATCCAGTGTGAACCAGTTGTATCTGTTCTGATCCAGTTGGATCCGGTTTGGAACCTGTGTACACTGGGTTGATCCGGTTTGGACCGGT
>NW_004949307.1:105065-109775 GCF_000317375.1 Microtus ochrogaster | reverse complement strand
GTCTGATCCAGTTGGATCCAGGTTAGAACCTGTCTACACTAGTTTGATCCAGTTTGATCCAGTTCGAACCAGTTTGATGTGGTCTGATCCAGTTGGATCTGGTTAAGAACCTGTCTTCACTGGTTTGATCCAGTTGGATCCAGTCTGATCTTGACTGATCCAGTTTGATCCGTTTTAGAACCTGTCTACACAGTAATGATCCAGTTTGAACCAGTTTTCATCTGGCCTCATCCAGTTGGATCCGGTTTAGAACCTGTCTACACTGGTTTGATCCAGTTTGAACCAGTTTGATCTGGTCTGATACAATTGGATCCGGTTTAGAACTTGTCTACACTTTTTTGATCCAGTTTGATCTGGTCTGATCCAGTTGGATCCGGTCTGATCCAGTTTTACGAATCACGGATCTCGCGAGCGTACAGTCGGCGCTCAATAAACGCGAGCGTTTGTAGACTGAATAACAGATAACGCGACCGTACAGTATATATACTGTATATATATTTATTTATCGTGCATAAAATATTCTGATTTTATATTTATTTATTGTGTATGCAATATTCTCACTTTTATATTTATTATGCATAAAATATTCTAATTTTATATGTATTTCTTATGCATAAAATATTCTCATTTTTATATTTATTTATTGTGCATGCAATATTCTGATTTTGATATTTATTTATCGTGTATGC
Source organism: Microtus ochrogaster (assembly GCF_000317375.1). Classification (NCBI taxonomy): domain Eukaryota; kingdom Metazoa; phylum Chordata; class Mammalia; order Rodentia; family Cricetidae; genus Microtus; species Microtus ochrogaster. The sequence goes on along the minus strand of NW_004949307.1, from coordinate 109,086 downwards.
AATATCCTAATTTTTATATTTATTATACATAAAATATTCCGATTTTCATATTTATTTATTGTGTATGCAATATTTTAATTTCATATTAATTTATTTATTGTACATACAATATTCTAGTTTTATATTTACTGATAATGTATACAGTGTGCTAATTTTTATATCCACTTATTTATTATGTCCACAATATTCTAATTTTATATTTATTTTTTATTTATTTAATATTCCTATTTTATATTTATTTATCATATACGATATTCTAATTCCATACTCGTCACGTAACAATATTCTAATTCTATATTGATCATGTGTGCGATATTCTGATTTTTACATTTATTTATTTATCTGTTATGTACACAATATTCGAATTTTTATATTTATTTATTGTGTGTGCAATATTCTGATTTTTATATTTACTATGCATAAAATATTCTAATTATATATGTATTTGTTATGCATAAAATATTCTAATTTTTTTATTTATTTTTTGTGCATGCAATATTCTGATTTCATATTTATTTATTGTGTGTGCAATATTCTGATTTTATACTTATTTATTATTCACGCGATATTCTAATTTTCATATTTATTATGCATAAATATTCTAATTTTATATCCATTTATTATTCATGCAATATTCTGATTTTATATGTATTCATCATGCATAAAATGTTTTGATTTTCATATTTATTGTGTATGCAATATTCTAATTTCATATTTATTTATTCATTATACATACAATATTCTAGTTTTATATTTATTATATACAATGTTCTAATTCCATACTCGTCACGTAACAATATTCTAATTCTATATTGATCATGTGTGCGATATTCTGATTTTCACATTTATTTATTATGTACACAATATTCTACTTCTATATGTGTTGTGTACACAATATTCTGATTTCATATTTATTTATTATATACAATATTCTAATTTCATACTCATGATGTAACAATATTCTAATTCTATATTATGCATGCAATACTCTAATTTTACATCTATTGTGTACGCAACATTCTGATTTTATATTCGTTTATACTGTATACAATATTATAATTTATTATGCATGCGATATTCTAATTTAATGTCTACTTATTTATCATGTATACAATACCCTAAGGTGTGCAATCTTTAAATTTTATATTTATTATGTATATGATATTCTAATTTAATATGTGTTTATCATGCATACAACATTGTAATTTGATATTTATCATGCTGGCAATTTTCTAATTTCATATCCATTCTGCATACAATATTCTCATTGAATATTTATTATGTATAGAATATTCTAGTTTCACATTTATTTATCTATTATGCAAACAATAATTCTATATTTATTTATTATGCATACAACATTCTAACTTAATACTCATCGTGTTACAACATTCTAATTTAATATCTATTCATTTTTTATGCGAACAATATGCTGATTTTTATATTTATTTATAATGTATACGATAGTCTAATTTTATATTTAATATGCATGCAATATTCTAATTTTATATCTATTGTGTATACAATATTCTGATTTTTATATTAATTTATTATGTGTGCAATATTCTGATTTTATATTTTGTTATTAGGGTTACAATATTCCAATTTTTATATTTATTCATTATGCATAGAATATTCTAATTTTATATTTATTATGCGTGCAATATTCTAATTTCATATCCACTTGTTATGCATGCAATCTTCTAATTTGTATCCATTTATTATGCATGCAACATTTTAATTTTATTCATTTATTATGCGTGCGATACTCTAATTTCACATTTATTATACATGCAATATTCTAGTTTTATATTCATTATGCATGCGATATTCTAATTTTCTCCGTTCATTATGCATGCAATATTCTAGTTTCTGTTCATTTATTATCCGTGCAATATTTTAAATTTTATGTTCATTTATTATGCATGCAATATTCTAATTTTATATTTATTTATTATGTAACAACATTCCAATTTTATTTATAAGGCATCCGATGTTCTAATTTTCAACATTGATTTATTCTGCGCACAATATTCTCATTTTATATTTATTATTTATGTACACACTATTCTAATTTTATATTTGATTATCATGCATACAATGTTGTAATTTTATGCTCATTATGCATGCAATATTCCAATTTTATATGCAGTCGGCGCTCAATAAATGCGAGCGCTTTTAGACTGAATAACAGATAACGCGAGCGTACAGTATATATACTGTATATATATTTGTTTATTGTGCATGCGATATTCTGATTTTATATTTATTTATTGTGTGCAATATTCTGATTTTTATACTTATTTATTATTCATGTGGTATTCTAATTTTCATATTTATTATGCATAGAATATTCTAATTTTATATTCATTTATTGTTCATGCACTATTCTGATTTTTATATTTATTTATTATGCATAAAATATTCTGATTTTATATTCAATGATTCTAATTTCATACTCATTATGCATACAATATTCTAATTTGATATCTGTTGTGCATACAATAGTCTAATTTAATATTTACTATGCATGCAATATTCTAATTTTATATCTATTGTGTATATAATATTCTGATTTTTATATTAATTTATTATGTGTGCAATATTCTGATTTTATATTTATTTATTATATACAATATTATAATTCCATACTCGTCACGTAACAATATTCTAATTCTATATTGATCATGTGTGCGATATTCTCATTTTTACATTCATTTATTCATCTGTTATGTACACAATATTATCATTTTATATTTATTTACCATGCACACAATATTCTAATTTTATATTTATTCATCATGTGTGCAATATTCTAATTTTATATTTATTTATTGCATATACAATACTCTAATTATATATTTATTTATTCTGTAACAATATTCCAATTATATATTTATTTATAAGGAATCGGATGTTCTAATTTCATATTTATCTATTAATTATATACAGTATTCTAATTTCATACTCATTATGCAGACTCTATTCTAACTTTATATGTATTTATCATGCATACAACATTGTAATTTAATACTTATTATGCTGGCAATATTCTAATTTTATATCTATTTATTATGCATACAATATTATATCTGTTGTGTATGCAATATTCTGATTTCATATTCGTTTATACTGTATACAATGTTATAATTTATTATGCATGCAATATTCTAATTCAATATTTATTATGCATGCGATACTCTAATTTAATATTTATTATTCATACAATATTCTAGTTTCATATTCATCCATCATGTACGCAATATTCTAATATTTATTATGCGTGCAATATTCTGATTTTATGCTCATCGTGTAACGGTATTCTAATTTTATATTTATTTATTATAATATTTATTTATTACAATATCTATTTATCATATACAATATTCTAATTCCATACTCGTCACGTAACAAAACTCTTAATTCTACGTTGATCCTGTGTGCGGTATTCTAGTTTTTACATTCATTTATTCATCTGTTGTGTACACAGTATTCTCATTTTTTATTTATTTTATTTATTTTATTTATTTTTTATTTATTGCGTACACAATAGTCTAATTTTATATTCATTTATCATGTACACAATATTCTAATTTTATATTTATTTATTGTGTATGCAATATTGTGATTTTCATATTAATTTATTATGTACACAATATTCTGATTTTTATATTTATTTATTATGCATAAAATATTCTAATTTTATATTCATTTATCATGTACACAATATTCCAATTATATATTTGTTTATAACGTATCCGATGTTCTAATTTTCAATATTTATTTATTCTGCGAGCAATATTCTCATTTAATATATTTATCTCGAAGCGCTTCTGGCATGCAGTCGGCACTCAACGTACGCTCGCGTTTTGAACTGGTCTACACTGGTTAGATCCAGTACCAACCATTTTTATCTGGTCTGATCCAGTTGGATCCTGTTCAGAACCTGTCTACACTGGTCTGATCCAGTTTGATCAGGTCTAATAAAGTTGGATCCTGTTTAGAACCTGTCTACACTGGT
>NW_004949307.1:102721-103480 GCF_000317375.1 Microtus ochrogaster | reverse complement strand
TCTGGCCTGATCCAGTTGGATTTGATTTTGAACCTGCCTACACTGGTTTGATCTAGTTTGAAAATGTCTGATCCGGTCTGACCCAGTTGGATCCATTTTAGAACCTGTCTACACTAGTTTGACCCAGTTTGAACCAGTTTGATCATGTCTGATTGAGTTGGATCTGGTTTAGAACCTGTCTACACAGGTTTGATCCAGTTTGAACCAGTTTTGATCTGATCTGATCCAGTTGGATCCGGTTTATTACCTGTCTACTCTGGTTTGATCCATTTTGATCGGGTCTGATCCAGTTGGATCTGGTTTATTACCTGTCTACTCTGGTTTGATCCATTTTGAACCGGTCTGATCTGGTCTGATCCCGTTGGATCCAGTTTAGAACCTGTCTACACTGCTTAGATCCTGTGTGAACAATTTTCATCTGGTCTGATCCAGCTGGATCCAGTTTAGAAACTGTCTACACTAGTTTGATAAAGTTTGATCCGGTCTGATCCAGTTTGATCTGCTCTGATCCAGTTGGATCCGGTTTAGAACCTGTCTACACTGGTTTGATCGAGTGTGAACCATTTTCTTCCGGTCTGATCCAGTTGGATCCGGTTTTGAACCTGTTTACACTGGTTAGATCCCGTTATATCTGGTTTAGAACCTGTCTACATTTGTTTGATCCAGTTTGATCCAGTCTGATCCAGGTGGACCTGTTTTAGAACCTGTCTACACTGGTTAGATCCAGTGTGAACCACTTTGATCCGGTCTGATCCAGTT
>NW_004949307.1:101226-102417 GCF_000317375.1 Microtus ochrogaster | reverse complement strand
TTAAACCTGTCTACACTGGTTAGATCCAGTGTGAACCATTTTCATACGGGCTGATCCAGTTGGATCTGGTTTAGAACCTGTCTACACTGGTTTGAATCAGTTTGATCGGGTCTGATACAGTTGGATGCTGTTTAGAACCTGTCTACACTGGTTAGGTCCAGATTGATCCGGTCTGATCCAGTTTAATCCGGTTTAGAACCTGTCTGCACTGGTTAGATCCAGTTGGATCTGGTTTAGAACATGTCTACCCTTTTTAGATCCAGTGTGAACCATTTTTATCTGGTCTGATCCAGTTGGATCCGGTTTAGAACCTGTCTACACTGGTTTGATCCAGTGTGAACCAGTTGTATCTGTTCTGATTCAGTTGGATCCGGTTTGGAACCTGTGTACACTGGGTTGATCCAGTTTGATCTGGTCTGATCCAGTTGGATCCGGTTTAGAACCCGTCTACACTGGTTAGATCCAGTTGGATCTGGTTTAGAACCTGTCTACACTGGTTTGATCCAGGTTGAACCAGTTTGATCTGGTCTGATACAATTGGATCCGGTTTAGAACCTGTCTACACTTTTTTGATCCAGTTTGATCTGGTCTGATCCAGTCTGATCCAGTTGGATCCGGTCTGATCCAGTTTTACGAATCACGGATCTCGCGAGCGTACAGTCGGCGCTCAATAAACGCGAATGTTTGTTGAGCGAATAATGGACGCCGCGCGAGCATGCAGTCAGCACTCAATAAACGCAACCCTTTTTTAAATGAATAACAGATGTCGCGAGCGTTTGTTGACTGAATAATGGATAATGCGAGCATGCAGTCGGCGCTCAATAAATGCGAGCGTTTGTAGACTGAATAACAGATAACGCGAGCATACAGTATATATACTGTATATATATTTATTTATCGTGCATAAAATGTTCTGATTTTATATTTATTTATTATGTATACAATATACTGATTTTTATATTTATTTATTGTGTATGCAATATTCTCACTTTTATATTTATTATGCATAAAATATGCTAATTTTATATGTGTTTGTTATGCATAAAATATTCTCATTTTTATATTTATTTATTGTGCATGCAATATTCTGATTTTCATATTTATTTATCGTGTATGCAATATCCTAATTTTTATATTTATTATACATAAAATATTCCGATTTTCATATTTATTTATTGTGTATGCAATATT
>NW_004949307.1:99884-101126 GCF_000317375.1 Microtus ochrogaster | reverse complement strand
ATATTTATTTATCGTGTATGCAATATCCTAATTTTTATATTTATTATACATAAAATATTCCGATTTTCATATTTATTTATTGTGTATGCAATATTTTAATTTCATATTAATTTATTTATTGTACATACAATATTCTAGTTTTATATTTACTGATAATGTATACAGTGTGCTAATTTTTATATCCACTTATTTATTATGTCCACAATATTCTAATTTTATATTTATTTTTTACTTATGTAATATTCCAATTTTATATTTATTTATTATATACGATATTCTAATTCCATACTCGTCACGTAACAATATTCTAATTCTACATTGATCATGTGTGCAATATTCTAATTTTATATTTATTTATATTGTATACAGTATTCTAATTTTATATTCATCATGCAACAATATTCTGATTTTATATTTATTTATCATATACGCAATATTCTAATTTTTATATTTATTTATTATGTGTGCAATATTCTGATTTTTATATTTATTTATTGTGTACACAATATTCTAATTTCACATTTATTTATTTATTATACATACAATATTCTAGTTTTATAGTGTATACAGTGTTCTAATTTTTATATCCACTTATTTATTATGTCCACAATATTCTAATTTTATATTTATTTATCATATAAAATATTCTAATTCCATACTCGTCACGTAACGATATTCTAATTCTATATTGATCATGTGTGCGATATTTTGATTTTTACATTCATTTATGTATCTGTTATGTACACAACATTCTCATTTTATATTTATTACGTAACAGTGTTCTAATTTTATATTTATTTATAATGTACGCGATATTCTGATTTTCATGTTTATTTATTGTGTGTACACTATTCTGATTTTTATATTTATTTATCATGTATGCAACGTTATAATTTCATATTTATTTATTATCTATACAATATTCCAATTTTTACGTTTATTTATTATGCATACAATGTTCTAATTTTATATTTATTATATATAATATTCTAATTTTTATATCCACTTACTTATTTATTATGTACACAATATTCTAATTTCATATTTACTCATTATGTACACAGTATTCTAATCTAATATATATTATGCATAAAATATTCTAATTTGATATCTGTTGTGCATACAATAGTCTAATTTATTTTTTTTATTATGTAGACAATATTCTAATTTTATATTGTTTATGATAATATAATTTAATATGTACTATGCAGGCAATATTGTATTTTATTCTAATTTTATATT
>NW_004949307.1:88561-97898 GCF_000317375.1 Microtus ochrogaster | reverse complement strand
TTATTTAAAATACTGAAAAGGAATGGATCAATAAATACTCAAATATTTAAATTAACTAATCGATACATATTCAAAATAAATATTTAAAATAAATACTTAAAACGAATGAATCGGTAAATACTTAAATACTGAAAATAAATACTGAAAATGAATTAATTGATAAATATTGAAAATCAATATATATCTAAAACAAACACTGAAAGCGAATTAATCGATAATTATTCAAAATAAATAAGTAAAACAAATGCCGATGATAATAAATAATCAATCAGGTCAAATATCTAATCCATCGATAGACAATAAGCAAATACGCATTTCCATGTCCGTGATTCGCACTCACGGCCGCCCACTTACTTGCTCGACTTTAATGTCGACGTCCCCGTGGATTTTCTTCCCTTTGAAGTATTTGGCCCTGGGGAGAGGTCAGAGAGTCGGTCGGTTATCAATCGGTCATTGATCGGCGATCAATAATCAATCAATAAGTGATCGACCATCAGTGTGTTGGTCAACAAACATTGAGGTTGCGTAGTCGATCAACAAACACCGAGGTCAGAGAGCCGATCAGTTATCGATCAGTGATCAATAATCGATCAATAAGTGATCAACAGTCAGTGAGTCGGTCAACAAACACTGAGGTCGTGTAGTCGATCAACAAACACCGATGTTGGAGAGCCGATCGGTTATCGATCGGTGATCAATAATCGATCAATAATCGATCAATAAATGATCAATCAGTGAGTCGGTCAACAGACACTGAGTGATCGATCGGCGATCAATAATTGATCAATAAGTGATCAATCAGCAAACACTTAGGTTGGAGAGTTGCTCGGTTATTGATCGGTGATCAATAATCGATCAATAAATGATCAACCAGTGAGTCGGTCAACAAACACCGAGGTTGTGATCAACAATCGATTGATCAGTGATTAATAGTCAATGAGTCGGTCAACAGACACAGAGTGATTGATCGGTGATCAATAATCGATCAATAATCGATCAATAAGTGATCAATAGTCAGTGAGTCGGTCAACAAAAACCGAGGTCAGAGAGTCGGTCAGTGATTGATTGGTGATCAATAATCGATCAATCAGTGATCAATTAGTGAGTTGGTCAAGAAACTCCGTGGTTGTGATCAATAAACGTTCAATAAGTGGTCAATAATCAGTGAGTCGGTGAACAAACACCGAGGTTGTGTAGTCGATCAGTGGTCAATTAGTGATTGATCAAGAAACACCGAGGTCGGAGAGTCGGTTGGTTATTGATTGGTGATTAAGTGATCAATAATGAGTGAGTCGATCAACAAATACTGAGGTTGTGTAGTCGATTGGTGATCAATCATTGGTCAATCAGTGATCAATTAGTGATCAATCCGTGATCAATCCACAAACACCGAGGTTGTGTAGTTGATCAACAAATACCGGGGTTGGAGAGCCGATCAGTGATTGATCAACAAAGTTAGAGGTTGTATAGTCAGTCAGTGATCAATCAGTGCCAATATAAAAGAGAATTAGGACATGTAATAAATAGATAGATAAATACATAAATCAATAAACAAATAGATCGATAGATCAATAAATGATCAATCAGTGAGTCGGTCAACAGATACCGAATGATCGATCGGTGATCAATAATCGATCGATAAGTGATCAATCAGCAAACACTGAGGTTGGAGAGTCGCTCGGTTATCGATCGGTGATCAATAATCAATCAATAAGCGATCAATAAGCGATCAATCAGTGATCAATAATCAGTGAGTCGGTCAGCAGACAGTGACTGATTGATCGGTGATCAATAATCGATTGATAAGTGATTAATCAACAAACACTGAGGTTGGGGAGTCGCTCTGTCATCGATCGGTTATTGATTGGTGATCAATAAGTGATCAATAATCAGTGATCGATGAAAAAAAAGAGGTTGTGTAGTCGATCAGTGATCAATCAATCAGTGATCCATCAGTAATTGATCAAGAAACACCCAGGTTGGAGAGTCTGTTGGTTATTTATTGGTGATCAATATTTAGTGAGTTGGTGAACAAATATCGAGTTCAGAGAGTTGATCGGTGGTTGATCGGTGATCAATAAGTGATCAATAATCAGTGAGTCAGCCAAGCAACACCGACGTTGTGTCGTGAATCAGTGATTGATCAACACACAGTCAGGTTGTGCAGTAGATCCGTGATCAATTAGTCAGAACGTAAAAGAGAATTAGGGTCTGGGATATGTAATAAATAGATAAATCGATAGATGGATAAATAGGTCCATAGATAAATCAATCAATAAATAAATAAATAAACTGATAGATAAATAGATCAATAAATGGACAAAGACATGAATAAAGAGATAAATAATGAATAAGTGAGTACATGAATGGATAAACGGATTTGTCAATAAATGAATAAATAAATAAGTAAATGAATCAATAAATAAATGAATGAATCTATCAATTAATCAATAAATAAATGAATGAATGAATGAATGCCTGAGTATATTAATAAATAAATAGGTAAATGAATCAATAAATAAATGAATGAATGAATGTATCCATGAGTAAATAAATAAGTCAGTGAATCAATCAATAAATGAATGAATCTATCAATTAATCAATCAATAAATGAATGAGTAAATGAAGGAATGCATGAGTATATTAATAAATAAATAGGTAAATGAATCAATAAATCAATGAATGAATGAGTGCATCCGTGAGTAAATAAATAAGTCAATGAATCAATCAATAAATGAATGAATCTATCAATGAATCAATCAATAAATGAATGAGTAAATGAAGGAATGCATGAGTATATTAATATATAAATAGGTAAATGAATAAATAAATAAATGAATGAATGTATACATGAGTAAATAAATAAGTCAATGAATCAATCAATAAATGAATGAATCTATCAATGAATCAATCAATAAATGAATGAATAAATGAAGGAATGCATGAGCATATTAATAAATAAATAGGTAAATGAATCAATAAATAAATGAATGAATGTTTACATGAATAAATAAATAAGTAAATGAATCAATAAATAAATGAATGAATCTATCAATTAATCAATCAATAAATAAATGAATGAATCAATGAAGGAATGCCTGAGCATATTAATCAGTAAAGTCAATGAATCAATAAATAAATGAATGAATAAATAAATAGGTGAATAAATAAATAAATAAGTGAATGAATAAATTAATCCATCCATGAATGAATGAATGAATCAATGAAGGAATGCATGAGTCTACCAATCAATCAATGAATAGATATGAAATTAGAAGATTGCATGCATAATAAATACAAAAATTAGAATATTGCATGCATAATAATCGGATAAAAATTAGAACATTATATGCATAATAAATGACGATGAAATCATAAGAAATATAAGACTACAATGTTGCATGCATAATAAATACGAAATTAGAATATTGCATGCATAATAAGTGTATAAAAAAATTGGAATATTTTATACGGAATAATAATAAATATAAAATTAGAATATTGTATACATAAGGAATGGAAAACTGGAATATTGCATGCATGACAAATTGGAAATGACAATGTTGCATGCATGATAAATGACTATAAAACTTAAAATATTGCATGTATAAGGAATAGAATTAGAAAATTGCATGCATAATAAATACAAAATTAGAATATCGCATGTATAATAAATGTGAAATTAGAATATTGCATGCAAAATAAATGAACACGAAATTTGAAATATCGCATGCATAATAAATATAAAATTAAAATATTGCATGCATAATAAATAAGTATAAAATTTAAAATATTTCATACATAATAAATGAATAAAAATTAAGATATTGTATACATAATAGGTGAATATAAAATTGCAATGTTGCGTGTGTAACAAATATAAAATTAGAATATCGCATACATCATGAATGAATAAAGATTAGAACGTTGTATGCATAATAAGTGGATATAAAATTAAAATGTTGCATGCATAATGAATTAATAAAATTTAAAATATTGCATGCGCAATAAATGAATAAAGATTAGAATATTGTATGCATAATAACTGGATATGAAATTAGAATGTTGCATGCATAATAAATATAAGATGAGAATGTTGCATGCATAATAAATGAATGAAAATTACAATATTGTGTGCATAATGAGTGGATATAGAATTAGAATATCGCATGCGTAATAAATATAAAATTGGGATATTGCATGCATAATGAATGCAAAATTAGAACATTGCATGCATAAGGAATGAAAGATTATAATGTTGCAAGCATAAGAAATGGAAATTAGAATATTGCACACATAATGAATGGAAAATTAGAACATGGCATGCACAATAAATAAATATAAAATGAGAATATTACATGCATAAAAAGGGAAAATTGGAATATTGCATGAATGATAAATAAATATAGAATTGGAAGATCATATGCATGATTTTTGAATAAATATAAAATTACAATATTGCATGCACGATAAATGGAAAACTGGAATATTGCATGCATGATGAATTAATATAAAATTAGAATTTTGCATGCATGATGAATGAAAAATTGGAGTATCGCATGCATAATAAATGGAAAATTAGACTATTGCACGCATGATGAATAAATATTAAAATTAGAATATTGTATGTATGATAGATAAATATAAGATTAAAATATTGCCTGCATGATAAATGAAAAATTAGAATGTTGCGTGCATAATTAATGCAAAAATTACAACATTGCGCACATGATAAATAAATATGAAAATTACAATATTCCACAAATAAAAAATAAATAAAAAATTAGAATGTTGCAAACACAATGAATGTAAAAATGACAACACTGCACACATGATAAATAAAGACAAAATTAGAATGTTGCATGCATGATGAATGGAAAATTAGAATGTTGCATGCATGATGAATGGGAAATTAGAATATTGCGTGCAGAATGGATTGAAAATTAGAATGTTGCATGTATGACAGATAAATATGAAATTAGAATGTTGTATATACAATAAATGCATATAAAATTAGAATGTTGCATGCAGAATGAATGGAAAATTAGAACACTGCATGCATAAAGAATGGAATATTAGAATATTGCATGCAGGATCAATATAAAATTAGAATACCGCATGCATGATAAATGGAAAACTAGAACATTGCATGCACAATAAATAAATATAAAATGAGAATATTACATGCATAAAAAGGGAAAATTGGAATATTGCATGAATGATAGATAAATATAGAATTGGAAGATCATATACATGATTTTGGAATAAATATAAAATGACAACATTGCGTGCATAATAAACGGGAAATTAGAATATTGCATGAATGATGGATAAGCATGAAATTAGAATTCTGCATGCATAAGAAATGAACGCAAAATTAGAATATTGCATGCATGATATATAAATATATAATTAGAATGTTGCATGTGTTGCATGCACAATAAATGACTATAAAATCAGAATACGCATGCATAATAAGAAAAGGGAAATTAGAATATTGCATGCATGATAAATGGAAAATTAGAATATTGCATGCATAACGAATACAAAATTAGAATATTGCATGCATAAGGAATGGAAAATGAGAATATTGCATGCATGATAAATGGAGAAATAGATTATTGCAAGGATGATAAATGGAAAATTACAATATTGCATGCATAAATATGAAACATTACAATATTGCATGCATGATGAATGGATAAGGAAATAGAATATTGTATGCATGACGAATAAATGTAAAATTGGAATGTTGCATGCATGATAAATAAATATAAAATTACAATATGGCATGCATAAGAAATGAATTTAAAATTAGAATACTGCATGCAAGGTAAATGACTATAAAATTAGAATATTGCATACATAACAAATACAAAATTAGAACATTGCATGCATAAGGAACGGAAAATTAGAATATTGCATGCACGATGAATAAATGTAACATTGGAATATCGTATCGATGATAAATAAACATAAAAATTAAAATGTTGCATGTATAATAAATAAATATAAAAATCAGAATGTTGTATGCATGGTAAATAACTATAAAATTAGAATATTGCATGCATAAGAAATTAATGTAAAGTTAGAACATTGCATGCATGATCGATAAATATAAGGTTACAATGTGGCATGCATGGGAAATGGAAAATAATTACAATGTTGCATGCATGATGAATGTAGAATTAGAACATCGCATGCATAATAAATAGAAAAATCAGAATACTGGGTGCATATTAAATAAATATAAAATCGGAATATTGCATGCATAATAAATGAATAGAAGAATTAGATTACTGTATACAGAATAAATAAATATAAAAACTGGAACATGTAAAAATTACAATATCGCATGCATCATAAATAAATATAAAACTGCAATATTGCATGCAGGATAAATAAACATAAAATGAAAATATCACATGCATAATGAATGTAAAAATTAGAACATTAACGAATTGATGAATAAATGAACGAACGAATGAATGAACAAATGAATTAATGAACGAATGAATTAATGAATTGATGAACGAGTGAACGAATGAACGAATGAATTAATGAATGAACGAATGAATTAGTGAACGAATGAATTTGTGAACGAACGAAGGAACGAATGAATCAACGAACAAATGAATGAACGAATGAATCAATGAACGAACGAATTAATGAACGAACGAATGAATCAGTGAATCGATGAACGAATGAATTAACGAACGAATGAATGACCGAAAGAATGAATGAACGAATGAATTAGTGAGTGAACGAATGAACTGATGAATTAATGAACGAATGAATTGATGAATTAATGAATGAATGAACGAATGAATTGATGAATTAATGAATGACCGAACGGATGAATGAACGAATGAATTAGTGAATTAATGAATTAGTGAACGAATGAACGAATGAATTAGTGAATTAATGAATGAATGAACGAATGAATCAGTGAATTAATGAAGCACTCACCACTCCGTGTGCGGCTCGTCCACCACCAGCAGGACCCGCACCGCGGACGGGGCGGGGCCTCCGCGCCCCGAGGCCCCGCCCCCAGGACCCGAGGCCCCGCCCCCGGCCCCGGAAGCCCCGCCCCCGGCCTGCTCGCCGAACGTTTGCTTCACCGCGTTCGACAGCGACGAGAAGAACCCGGATGTCGTCCCGGCCAAAGACCCGGATGACGATGACGTCACGGCGGCGGCGGCGGCCGCGGAGGACCCGGATGCGGCCCCCCCGCCGGGGCTCACGGGACGGGGAGGGGGAGGAGGAGGAGGAGGGGGCGGGGCCTGCTGCAGGTCTCCCAGGTACCCGTTCGGCAGATTCGCCATGAAGTTGCTGTCCGACAGGCGGCGCCGCAGGTAGTTCATGGCCGGGGGCCGCGGCGGGCGCGTAGGAGTTCGGGTTTCGGGTTCCGGGTTCCGGGTTCCGATCCGGTTCGGGTTTTTCCGTGAAGAGGGCGGCGGGGGTGGCGGGGCGGCGGGAGCGTAGGAGTTCGGGTTTCGGGTTCGGGTTCCGATTCCGTTCGGGTTTTTCCGTGAAGAGGGCGGCGGGGGTGGCGGGGGCCGCGGCGGGCGCGTAGGAGTTCGGGTTCCGGGTTCCGATCCGGTTCGGGTTTTTCCGTGAACGGCGGCGGGGGCCGCGGCGGGCGAATAGGAGTTCGGTTTCCGCCGCCGCCGCTCGGTCGCTGCTGCTGCTGCTGAGGACGGGAACGAAGGGGGGGGGGGGCTGAAGCCGCAGCCGCGCAGTGCGCATGCGCGTGCTGGCCGCCCGGTGACGTCACCGCGAGCCTGGCCGCCTCCGCTGTCCGCGGTGCTGAAGCTGCGATCGCGCACTGCGCATGCGCGAGAAGGCGGCGTCAGCGCGAACGCCGCCGCTGTCCGCGGTGCTGAAGCTGCGATCGCCTGGCGCGCATGCGCGAGAAGGTGACGTCAGCGCGGCGGCCCTCCTCGGAATCCACCACCGAAGCGCAGTGCGCATGCGCCCCGGAATCCGTACTCGCACAGTGCGCAAGCGCGGGTCGCACGGTGACGTCAGCGCGCCCCTCGCCGCCGCTGCTGTCCGCGGTGCTGAAGCCGCGATCTCGCGGCGCGCATGCGCCGAGAGGTGACGTCAGCGCCAACGCCGCCGCTGTCCGCAGTGCTGAAGCCGGAATAGCACGGTGCGCATGCGCCCTCTGGCTTCCCGGTGACGTCAGCGCCCCCGCCCTCCTCCGAATCCGCCGTCGCGCGCAGTGCGCACGCGCGTCCTGGTCTCTGCCCCTCGGCGCTGAAGCCGCAATCGCGCCCTGCGCACGCGCGGCACGCAGGGTGACGTCAGCGCGCGCCCCAGCCGCCGCGCTGTGCGCACGCGCGCCGGGCCCCCCGGTGACGTCAGCCCGGGCTCCGGAGCTAAAGCGGCCGCCGCGGAATCCGCCAGCGCGCAGCGCGCACGCGCGGGTGCCGACTAGGTCGCTCACTGCGCACGCGTCGCCCGCTGGCCTCTGGCGCGCAGTGCGCATGCGCGGGAAACCCGGTGACGTCAGCGAGACCCTCGCCGCCGCCCGCTGCTGTCCGCGGTGCTGAGGCCGCCGTCGCCGCGCCGTGCGCACGCGCAGGCCTGCCGGGTGACGTCAGCGCGACCGCGTCCACGCACCACGCATGCGCCCCGGCCGCCGGGTGACGTCACCTCGGCCCCGCCGCTGTCCGCGGTGCTGAAGTTTATTTTCTCTTTTTATTTTAATAAATGGTGACGGTGTGATTGTGTTTAATGTCTGTGTGTGGTGTGCGCGGTGTTGTAGTCGTTTTTATGTGTGTTTATTTGTTATGTGTGTGGTGTTCTAACCGTTTTTATATTTATTATGTGTGCAATATTCTAATCCATATTTATTCATTACGTATGCAATATTCTAATGCTTTTTATATTTATTTATTACGTATGCAATATTCTAATCCTTTTTATATTCATTTATCATGTATACAGTATTCTAATTTTTTTATATTTATTTTTATATTTGCTATGTATACAATATTCTAATCCTTCTTATGTATATTCATTTATTATGTATACAATATTCTAATTCTCTTTTATATTTATTGATTATGTATACAGTATTCTAATCCATATTTATTCATTACGTATGCAATATTCTAATCCTTTTTATATCCATTTATTACGTATACAATATTCTTATTCCTTTTATATTTATTCTATATTTTTTATGTATACAATATTCTTTATTATGTATGCAATATTCTATCTGTTTTTATATTTATTTATTATGTACACAATGTTCTAATCGTTTTCATATTTATTATTTATCAATTATTCTCATTGTTTATAAATTATTCTGATTGTTTCATAT
>NW_004949307.1:86173-86761 GCF_000317375.1 Microtus ochrogaster | reverse complement strand
CAATATTCTAATCCTTTTTATATTCATTTATTTATTACGTATGCAATATTCTAAGTCTTTTTATATTCATTTATTTATTACGTATACAGTGTTCTAATCCTTTTTATATTCATTTACTTATTACGTATACAATATTCTAATTCTCTTTTATATTCATTTATTTCTTACGTATGCAATATTCTAATCCTTTTTATATTCATTTATTATGTATACCGCATTCTAATTCTTTTTATATTTATTTATTATGCATACAATACTCTAATCCTTTTTATATTTGTTTTTGTGTTTATTTGTTATGTATATTGTTTCTTTTAAATTCATTTTTACATTTATTTACTATGTATGCAAGATTCTAATCCTTTTTATGTTCATTTCATTTATTCACGATGTATACAATATTCTAATTGTGTTTTATATTTATATTTATACTTATTTACTATGTAAACAATATTCTAATCCTTTTTACATTCGTTTATTACGTATGCAGTATTCTAATCCTTTTATAATCATTTATTCATTACGTATGCAATATTCTAATCCTTTTTATATTCATTTTATTTCTTCATGATGTATACAGTATTCTAATTG
>NW_004949307.1:81086-81825 GCF_000317375.1 Microtus ochrogaster | reverse complement strand
GAACTCACGAGAACTCGGGGAGCAGCGGGGTGCACAGACGCCGGCGCACGCGCGTGGGTTCCGGCCCACAGGGCGGGGTGCACAGGCTCCAGGGGCTCCAGGGCGACCACGAACCTTTCACTGCAACGGGCGGGGTGCTGAGTGCTGAGTACTCCCCCGTGGGTGCTGTGCTGAGTACTCCCTGGGTGCTGTGCTGAGTACTCCCCCGTGGGTGCTGTGCTGAGTGCTCCCGGGTGCTGGGTGCTGAGTGCTCCCAGGTGCTGGGTGTTGAGTCCTCCCGTGGGTGCTGTGCTGAGTACTCCTGGGTGCTGTGCTGAGTGCTCCCCGTGTGCTGGGTGCTGAGTACTCCTGGGGGCTGACTACTCTCCCCGGGTGCTGGGATCTCAGTCCTTCTGGGTGTTGGGTGCTGAGTACTCCCCCGTGGGTGCTGGGGGCTAAGTAATCCTGGGTGCTGGGTGCTGAGTACTCCCGGATGCTGTGCTGAGTACTCTCTGAGTTCCCCCTGGGTGCTGGGTGCTGAGTGCTCCCCTGGTGCTGGGAACCGAGTTCCTCCTGGGTGCTGTGCTGAGTCCTCCCCCCCCGTGGGCGCTGTGCTGAGTCCTCCTGGGTGCTGGGAACCGAGTCCTCCTCCCCCTGGGTGCTGTGCTGAGTACTCCTCTTCCCCGTGGGTGCTGTGCTGAGTGCTCCTGGGTGCTGGGAACCGAGTCCCCCCGTGGGTGCTGGGAACCGAGTCCCCCCC
>NW_004949307.1:77891-80582 GCF_000317375.1 Microtus ochrogaster | reverse complement strand
CCCCCCCCGACTCACGGGCGCAGCCGCTGACGTCGTAGCAGTGCCGGATGTGCTGGTAGCCGCCCGGGCAGCGTTTCCCGCCGGACTTCCGGCCGGCGCAGGTCCTCGCGCGAGACTGCTGGCCCGGGATCTCCTGGCAGCGGATGGAGGCCAGGTGCGCGCGGCGGCAGGGGCTCCAGGGGCCCCAGGGCTCCCATTGGCCGTCCACTGCGGGGTCGGGGCGGAGACTACGTTTCCCAGGGTGCTCTGGGGCGGCCGCCGGAAGTGAGCTCAGACGCCTACCGCGGGGGGACTACGTTTCCCAGCTGGCGCCGGGGCGGCCGCCGGAATTGGGGTCTGAGGCCTACCGGGGGTGACTACGTTTCCCATGGGGCTCTGGGTCGGCCACCGGAAGTTGAGTCTGAGGCCTACCGGGGATGACTACGTTTCCCAGGGGCCTCTGGGACGGCGACCGGAAGTGAGCTCTGGGGCCTACCGGATGGGACTACGTTTCTCAGGGGCCTCCGGGACGGCCGCCGGAAATGAGCTCCGGGGCCTAACTATGGATATGCTGGGTGGGACTACATTTCCCACGGGGTTCTGGAGCGGCCACCGGAAGTGAGCTCTGAGGCCTAACTATGGTTACGCTGGGTAGGACTACATTTCCCAGGGGCCCCCGGGATCTCCTCGCAGCGGATGGAGGCCAGGTGCGCGCGGCGGCAGGGGCTCCAGGGGCCCCAGGGCTCCCATTGGCCGTCCACTGCGGGGGGCGGGGACTACATTTCCCAGGGGGCTCCGGGGCGGCCGCCGGAAGTGAGCTCCGGAGCCTACCGGATGGGACTACGTTTCCCAGGAGGCTCCGGGGCGGAAACCGGAAGTGAGCTCCGGAGGCTAACTATGGTTATGCTGGGTAGGACTACATTTCCCAGGGACTTCCGGGATCTCCTCGCAGCGGATGGAGGCCAGGTGCGCGCGGCGGCAGGGGCTCCAGGGGCTCCAGGGCTCCCATTGGCCGTCCACTGCGGGCGGGGGCGGAGACTACATTTCCCAGGGGGCTCCGGGGCGGCCACCGGAAGTGAGCTCTGAGGCCTAACTATGGTTATGTTGGCGAGGACTACATTTCCCAGGGGCCTCCGGGGCGGCCACCGGAAGTGAGCTCTGGGGCCTATCGGCGGGGACTACGTTTCCCAGGGGGTTCCGGGGCGGCCGCCGGAAGTGAGCTCTGGGGCCTAACTATGGTTATGCTGGGTGGGACTACGTTTCCCATGGGCCTGAGGGACGGGGACCGGAAGTGAGCTCTGGGGTTTGCAGGGTGGGACTACATCTCTCAAAGGGCTCCGGGACGGGGACCGGAAGTGAGCTCCTGACTCCTGCTGGGTGGGACTACATCTCCCAGAAGGCTCCGAAAGAGCGACAGGAAGTGGGTGTGTCTTGGGCTCTGTGTGCAACTACATTTCTCAGGCGACTCTGGGACCGGAAGTGAGCTCGGCTTGGACTCTGTTTGCCAATACATTTCTCAGAGGGCTCAGGGACCGGAAGTGAGCTCCAGGGACTGCCGGGAGGGACTACATCTCCCATGGAGCTGTGCGGTGAGGACAGGAAGTGAGCTCTGGGGACTACCAGGAAGGGACTACATCTCCCATGGGACTGTGCGGTGGGGGCCGGAAGTGAGCTCTGGGATTTACTCAGAGGGACTACATCTCCCAGGGGGCTGTGCGGTGGGGGCCGAAGTGAGCTCTGGTGACTACCGGGAGGGACTACATCTCCCAGGGGGCTGTGCGGTGGGGACCGGAAGTGAGCTCCAGGGACTACCGGGAGGGACTACATGCACTACAGCTCCCAGGGGTCTGTGCGGTGGGGAACCGGAAGTGAGCTCTGGGGACTACCAGGAAGGACTACATCTCCCAGGGGGCTGTGCGGTGGGGGCCGGAAGTGCTCACCGGGACAAGGCACGGCCGTGTTGCAGACCTGGGTCCGGGTGGCGTCCCCGGCGCAGGAAGCGCCGCCATGACGGGGGGCGGGGCTGTCACATGACCGGCGCTCGGGGATCTGACCCAGGCCACAGGTCACGGAGCATGCGCCCACGGCGCCCCAGGGGCCCCAGCCGCCGGGCACTGTGGGTAAACGGTAAACACATAAAAATAAATATTTCAAATAAATTCTGAAAATAAATTAATCAATCAATCAATAAAATAAATAAATAGATATTTGCAATACCAAGGATGAATTCATCAATAAATAAAATAAATAAATAAATAAAATACTGAATTAATCAATAAATATTTACAATACGGAGAATGAACTAATCAATAAATAAACTAATAGATATTTAAAATATTGAGAATGAATTAATCAATAAATACAATAAATAAATGTTTAAAATACCGAGAATGAATTAATCAATAAATAAAGTAAATAAATAGATATTTAAAATATTGAGAATGAATCGATCAATAAATATTTTAAATAAGTAAATGAATATTTAAAATTACATAAAACTAGAATAAATAAAGGTTTAAAATAAATACTGAAAATGAATTAATCAATAAATAAAATAAATAGATATTTGAAATATTGAGAATGAATGAGTCAATAAATAAAATAATAAATATTTACAATACCAAGAATGAATTGATCAATAAATAAATATTTTAAATAAGTAAATATTTAAAATAAAATAAAACTAGAATAAATAAATGTTTAAAATAACTA
>NW_004949307.1:72761-77632 GCF_000317375.1 Microtus ochrogaster | reverse complement strand
CTACAGAGAATGAGTTAAGTGACAAATAAAACAAATTAATAAATAAATTAAACTAATGTAAATAAATAGTTAAAAAATAAATAAAAGATTAAAAAATAAATCTCCGCCCCTCCTCCCGGGAGCACTCAGCGCAGCACCCGAGGGAGTACTCAGCCCCCAGCACCCAAGGGAGAACTCAGCGCAGCACCCGGGAGTACTCAGCACAGCACCCGGGAGTACTCAGCACAGCACCCAGCACCATAGGGAGCACTCAGCACAGCACCCTGAGCACTCAGCCCCCAGCACCCCGGCGTACCTGGACAGGGCGGGAGGCCGACGCAGGCGCTATCCTCATTGGCTGCGCCCGGGCAGGGCCGACCCGGGGGATGCTGGGAAGGCGCGGGTGCGGAACACGCGCGGGTCCGCGATTGTCGGGCGTCCTGGGCTCCGGCGTGGCAGGAACCCGAGCAGCGGCTCCAGGGGGACCAGGGGGACCAGGCGCCGTGCGCTGCGGGCGGGCGGGGGTCATATTAATTTATTATTGTGATTTCATAATTATTTATTTATTATGCATGCAATATTCTAATTTTATATTAATTTATCGCGTGTGCGATATTCTGATTTTTACATTTATTTATTATGTATACGATATTCTAATTTTTATATTTATTTGTTGTCTATAAAATATTCTGATTTTATATTTATTCATTAATTATATTAATTTATCGTATATACAATATTCTGATTTTAAATTTATTTATTATTTATGTAATATTCTGATTTTATATTTATTTATGGTCTATAAAATATTCTAATTTATGATGTGTGTAATATTCTGATTTTATATATTTATTATTTATGTAATATTCTGATTTTATATTAATTATTTATCGTGTGTGCGATATTCTAATTTTATATTTATTTATCATGTATACGATATTTTAATTTTTATATTTATTTGTTGTCTATAAAATATTCTGATTTTATATTTATTCATTAATTATATTAATTTATCGTATATACAATATTCTGATTTTAAATTTATTTATTATTTATGTAATATTCTGATTTTATATTTATTTATTGTCAATGAAATATTCTAATTTTTATATTGATTTATCATGTATACAATATTCTGATTTTATATTTATTTATTGTTTATGCAATATTCCAATTTTACATTTATTATTTATGCAATATTCTGATTTTATATTTATTTATGGTGTATAAAATATTCTAATTTATTACGTGTGTAATATTCTGATTTTACATGTTTATTTATTATTTATGTAATATTCTGATTTTATGTTAATTTATCGCATGTGAAATATTATGATTTTTATATTTATTTTGTATGCAATATTCTAATTTTACATTTATTTATTAAGTATATAAAATTCTGATTTTCATATTTATTTATTGGATGTGCAATATTCTAATTTTTATATTTATTTATCGTGTGCACAAAATTCTAGTTTTTATGTTTATTTATCTATCATGTATACAATGTTCCTGTTTTTTATATCATTTGTTATGTGTACAATATTCTGATTCCCTTTTATATTTATTTATACAATATTCTGATTTTATGTATTTACTTATTGTAATTTCATAATTATTTATTTATCGTGTGTGCGATATTGTGATTTTATATTTATTCATTCATGACACACGCAATATTCTAATTTTATGTTTATTATGCATACAATATTCTAATTTTTATATTTATTTATGGATTTATTGTGTATGCAGTATTCTAATTCTCTTTTATTTTCATATTTACGTATTATGCATGCAACATTCGAATTTTATATTTATTTATTATGTATACAATATTCTAATTTTTATGTTTATTTATTATGTATGCAATATTCTAATTTTCATGCTTATTTATTCATTATGTATACAATATTCTAATTTTTATACTTATTTATTATATGTGCAATATTCTAATCTTTATATTTATTATGTGCACAATATTCTAATTTTATATTTATCCTATACGCATACAATATTCTAATCTTTATACTTATTTATTATGTGTGCAATATTCTAAACTTTACGTTTATTTACTTTGTATACAGTATTCTAATGTTTGTATTTATGTATTCATTATGTACACAATATTCTAATTTTACATTTATTTAGTATGTGTGCAATATTCTAATTTTTATATCTATCTATGGATTCATTATGCATGCAATAGCCTCATTTTTATATTTATTTATCTAGGACTCGAACCCAGGGCCCCCAGGGCGGGGACTCGAACCCAGGACCCGGCACTCACTGGGGCAGACGGTCCCGGCGTCGCAGTCCTCGGTCTCCTCGGCCTCCCCCGGGCAGCGGCCCCCACACTTGGGCGCGGGGCGGTCGCATCCTCGCACTCGGGTCCGGGAGCCTCGGGCGCAGGTGACGGAGCAGGGGCCCCAGGGACCCCACTCGGACCAGGCGCCGGGTTCTGCGGGGGGGGGGGGAAATCGGAATATTGTGTAAATAATAAATATAAAATTATAATGTTGCATGCATAATTAATTAGTATAAAATTAGAATCGTATGCATAATGAATAAATATAAAATTAGAATGTTGTATGTATAATAAATAAATGTAATGATCTGAATATTGTGCACATACTAAATAAGTACAAGATTACAATATCGTATACATAATGAATTAATAAATAAATATAAAAATAGAATATCGTATACATAATGAATAGATAAATGTAAAAATTAAGGTATTGTATACATAATGAATAAAAAATATAAGATATTAGAATATTGTGCGCATAAGAAATAATAAATAAATTTTAAAATTAAATTATTGCATACATAATAAAAATTAGAATATTGCACACATAATAAATATAAAAGTAGAATATTGTATACATAATAAATAGATATAAAATTAGAATATTGCACGCACATAATAAATTAGCATATTGCGTACATAATTAATATAAAATTAGCGTATCGCACACGTGATAAAATTAGCATATTGCATACATAACGGGTATGAAATTCGCATGTTGCACACATAATAAATAGACATATAATTAGAATATTGCACACACATAAAAAATTAGCATATTGCCCGCATAATGAATATAAAATTAGCATATCGCAACACAATAGATATAAAATTAGAATATTGCACACACATAATAAATCAGAATATTGCACACATAATAAATTAGCATATTGCACACACAATGCATGTAAACTTAGCATATTGCACAATAATGAATTAGAATATTGCATGCATAATGAATTAGAATATTGCTAGAATATTGCATAGACGACGAATATAAAATTAGCATATCGCACACATGATAAATTAGCATATCGCACACATAATTAGAATATTGCATGCATAATGAATATAAAATTAGAATATTTCAAACATAATAAATTAGCGTATAGCACACATGATAAATTGGCACATTGCATGCATAATGAATATAGAAATTAGCATATCGCATACACAATGAATATAGAATTAGCATACTGCATACATAATGACCATAAAATTAGCATATCGCATGCATAACAAATAACAAATCCCCCACCTGGACAGCACGCCCGCTCCTCGCACGCCTGCCGCTCCCAGTCCAGGGTCCGAGGCTCCGCCCTCCCGTCGCACTTCCCGCCCCGGCCCACACAGCGCCTGCGCCGCAGCCGGGAACCCTCGGAGCACGTGACCGAGCACGGGGACCATGGCGACCAGGGCGACCACCGCGGGGACCTGCGGGGGAGAGAGAGGGGGACTACATTTCCCAGGGGGCTCCGGGAGAGGGACCGGAAGTGAGCCCTGCGGGACTACCGGGTGGACTACGTTTCCCAGAGGGCTCCGGGAGAGAGACCGGAAGTGAGCCCTGGGGGACTACCGGGTAGGACTACGTTTCCCAGGGGGATCCGGGAGAGGGACCGGAAGTGAGCCCTGGGGCCTATCGGATAGAACTACATTTCCCAGGGGGCTGCGGTAGAGAGACCGGAAGTGAGCCCTTGGGTTTTGAAGGGTGGGACTACAGTTCCCAGGGGGCTCTGGGAGAGGGACCGGAAGTGAGCAATGGGGGACTACCGGGTGGGACTACATTTCCCAGGGGGCTCCGGGACGGCGACCGGAAGTGAGCCCTGGGGCCTACCGAGTGGGACTACGTTTCCCACGGGGCTTTGTTGCGGCGACAGGAAGTGGGGGGTTGTCTTGGGCCCTATCTGTGTGAGACTACATTTCCCATGAGCCTCCGGGACGGCGACCGGAAATTAACTCTTGGGTCCTGCCCGGTGGGACTACATTTCTCAAAAGGCTCCCCGACAGCGACCGGAAGTGAGCTCTGAGGCCTACCGGGTGGGACTACATTTCCCATGGGGCTCCGGGACGGAGACCGGAAGTGAGCCCTGGGTCCTACCGGACGGGACTCCATTTCCCAGGGGGCTCCGGGACGGAGACCGGAAGTGAGCCCTGGGGCCTACCAAGGGGGACTACATGTCCCATGGGGCTGTGGGACTGGGACCGGAAGTGAGCTCGTGGATCCTACCGGGTGGGACTACATTTTTCAAAGGGCTCCGGGACGGCGATCGGAAGTGAGCCGTGGGGCCTACCGCGTGGGACTACATTTCCCAGGGGGCTCTGGGACGGAGGCCGGAAGTGAGCCCTGGGGCACTCCATTTCCCAGGGGACTCCGGGGACTTTCGTTTCCCTTTCTGACCGCCCGGGGCCCTGGAAACCCCCGGGGTCACGACCCCGACAGGAAGTGCTGAGTCCGCGGGAGCTGAGTACACCCGGGAGGACTCAGCACCCAGCACCCAGCACCCAGCACCCGGGGAGAACTCAGCCCCCAGCACCCAGAATGACTGAGATCCCAGCACCCGGGGAGTACTCAGCACCCAGCACC
>NW_004949307.1:70354-72661 GCF_000317375.1 Microtus ochrogaster | reverse complement strand
CCCAGCACCCAGAATGACTGAGATCCCAGCACCCGGGGAGTACTCAGCACCCAGCACCCAGCACCCGGGGAGAACTCAGCACCCAGCACTCAGCACCCAGCACCCCGGGGGAGTACCCAGCACCCAGCACCCAGGGGGAGAACCCAGCACCCAGCACCCAGGGAGTACTCAGCACCCAGCACCCGGGGAGAACTCAGCACCCAGCACCCAGGGAGGACTCAGCACCCAGCACCCGGGGAGTACTCAGCACCCAGCACCCAGCACCCGGGGAGTACTCAGCACCCAGCACCCCGGGGGGAGTACCCAGCACTCAGCACCCAGAGGGAGTACTCAGCACCCAGCACCCAGGGAGAGAACTCAGCAGCCAGCACCCAGCAGCCAGCACCCAGAACTAAGAGCCCAGCACCCGGGGAGTACTCAGCACAGCACCCAGCACCCAGAAAGTACTCAGCACCCAGCACCCAGCACCCGGGGAGTACCCAGCACCCAGCACCCGGGGAGGACTCAGCACCGAGCACCCAGCACCTACCCGCAGGCCCGGCAGGGGCCCCCGTCGCGCTCCCGGAAGCCGTAGGCGGGGTTCAGGCAGCAGTCCTCCGCGCTGACCCCGCCCCCGATCGGCCCCGCGCAGGCGCCCGACGCCTCCTCGTAGTGGGCGAAGCAGAGCACGGGGTCGGCGGCACCTGGGGGAGGGGGGAGGGGGGGAGGCCGGGACAGTCAGGGTGCTGTGCTGAGTACTCCCTCGGGTGCTGGGCTGGGTCGGTTAGTCCCCCTGGGTGCTGTGCTGAGTCCCTTGCAAGTGCTGTGCTGAGTCCACCTGGGCGCTGTGCCGAGTCCTATCCTGTGCTGGGTGCTGTGCTGAGTCTCTCAGTCCCCCTGGGTGCTGTGCCGAGTCCTATCCTGTGCTGGGTGCTGTGCTGAGTTCCCCTGACTGCTGTGCTGACTGCTCCTGTGTGGTGGGTGCTGTGCTGAGTGCTACCGGGTGCTGGGTGCTGCGCTTAGTCAACCTGGGTGCTGTGCTGAGTGCTGCCGTCTGCTGGGTACTGTGCTGAGTACTCCCTCGGGTGCTGCGCTGGGTCACTTAGTCCCCCTGGGTGATGTGCTGAGTGCTAATGTGTGGTGGGTGCTGTGCCATGTCCTTCCAGGTGCTGTGCTGAGTCGCTTAGTCCCCCTGGGTGCTGTGCTGAGTCTCTTAGTCCCCCTGGGTGCTGTGCCGAGTCCTACCCTGTGCTGGGTGCTGCGCTCAGTCCCCCTGGGTGCTGTGCTGAGTCTCTTAGACCCCTGGGAGATGTGTGGGTGCTGTGCTGAGTCCTACCCGGAGCTGGGTGCTGCGCTCAGTCCCCCTGGGTGCTGTGCTGAGTCTCTTAGACCCCTGGGAGATGTGTGGGTGCTGTGCTGAGTCCCCCTGGGAGCTGGGTGCTGCACTTAGTTCCCTTGGGTGCTATGCTTAGTCCCCCAGGGTGCTGTGCTGAGTCAACCTGGGTGCTGTGCCGGGTCCTACCCTGTGCTGGGTGCTGTGCTCAGTCCCCCTGGGTGCTGCGCTGAGTCTCTTAGTCCCCCTGGGCACTTTCCTGAGTTCCCCTGGGTGCTGTGCCGAGTCCTATCCTGTGCTGGGTGCTGTGCTGAGTCCCCTGGGTGCTGTACTGGGTGCTACCGGCTGCTGGGTGCTGCGCTGAGTCCCCCTGGGTGCTGTGCTCAGTCCTCCCCTCACCCGCTTACCCGCGGCCGGCAGGAGCAGCAGCAGCAGCAGGAGCGACCCCAGGGCCGGCATCGTTAATCCGCTGGGTGCTGTGCTGAGTCCTCCCGGGTGCTGTGCTGAGTACTCCGTGTGCTGAGCCCCGGGGAAAAAAGAGGAACCCGGGGTCGGGATGAGGAAGTAGGCGGGGTGGGGACGACTTCCGCTGTGACACCAGGGCGGGGTGGGGACGACTTCCGCTGTGACACCGGGGCGAGGGTGGGGGGACGACTTCCGCTGTGACACCGGGGTGGGTGGGGGCGACTTCCGCTGTGACACCGGGGCGGCGGCGGGGACGACTTCCGCTGTGACACCGGGGCGAGGGTGGGGGGACGACTTCCGCTGTGACACCGGGGTGGGTGGGGGCGACTTCCGGTGCAACACCGGGACGGGGGTGGGGACGACTTCCGGTGCAACACCGGGACGGCGGTGGGGACGACTTCCGCTGTGACACCGGGGTGGGTGGGGGCGACTTCCGGTGCAACACCGGGACGGGGGTGGGGACGACTTCCACTGTGACACCGGGGCGGGTGCAGGGGACGACTTCCGCTGTGACACCGGGGCGGGGGTGG
>NW_004949307.1:68608-69207 GCF_000317375.1 Microtus ochrogaster | reverse complement strand
GGACGGGGTGACGGGCGGCGCGCGAGAAAAGTCCCACGGAAACGGACCGGGCGACGCCGGGCGACGGGCGGCGCCGTTGGATGGCGTGAACTGGGTGGGCGGGGCGGGGAGAACGAGAAAAGTCCCCAAGGGAAGGCACGGGCGACGGGCGGCGCGCGAGAAAAGTCCCAGGGAAACGGACCGGGCGACGGGCGGCGCCGTTGGATGACGTGCGACGGGGTGGGCGGGGCGGGCGAGAACGAGAAAAGTCCCCAATGGAAGGGATGGGTGACGGGCGGCGCGCGAGTAAAGTCCCACGGAAACGGACGAGCGACGGGCCGCGCGCTCCGTGAAAAAAAAAAAAAATTCCGGAGTTTGCCGAGCTCTGAGGGGCGGAGACGTCCGAGCTCTGCCGGGCGGAGACGTCCGAACTCTGCCGAATTCTGCCGAGCGGAGACGTCCGAACTCTGTCGGGCGGAGACGTCCGAACTCTGCCGGGCTCTGCCGGGCGGAGATGTCCGAACTCTGCCGAACTCTGCCGGGCGGAGACGTCCGAACTCTGCCGAGCGGAGACGTCCGAACTCTGCCGGGCGGAGACGTCCGAACTCTGCCGAACTCTG
>NW_004949307.1:66045-67449 GCF_000317375.1 Microtus ochrogaster | reverse complement strand
TATACAACATTCCACTCTCTAACCACTGAGCCGTCCACCCAGCCCGGGGACTCGCAGCCATCCCCCTGCCTCCGACTCTGACGGAATTTTTCCCACTTGATCTCTCATATATATGTTACATATATTTTATTCTATACAGAAAAATATATATACAGAAAAAATATATTAAAAATTTTATTTTATATTATAGAATAAATATATATGTTATATTTTTTGTTCTCTACAGAATAAATATATAAAATACATATATATAGAAAAATATATATATAAATTTTTATTTTATATTATATGATAGAATAAATATAAATTATATATTTTTTATTCTATACAGCAAAAATATATATACAGAAAAAATATACATATAGAAAAAATATATATAAAAATTTTCATGTTATATTGTAGAATAAATGTATATATTATATATTTTTTTATTCTATAGAGAAAAAATATATTTACAGAAAATATACATATACAGAAAAAATATATATAAATTTTTATTTTATATCATATTATAGAATAAATATATATGTTATATATTCTTTGATTCTATGCAGAAAAAATATATATACAGAAAAATGTATAAAAATTTTTATTTTATATTATATCATTTTATATTATTTTATTTTATATTATATTATAGAATAAATAAATATATACACGAAATGCGGTCCTGAGTTCGAGTCCCGGCAAACTCCGTGGTGGCTGAGAACTGTCTTTGTATACATAATAAATAAATAAATATAAAATAATATATATATAGAATGATATATGTAAGAAATATATGTAATAAATGTATGTAATAAATATATGTAATGAATAATCCAGTTTTGAACAGGTCTAAACCAGTTTGAACCGATCTAAACTAGTTTGATCCATTCTGAAACAGTTTGATCCAGGTTTGAACCAGTCTAAACCGGTTTGGACCGGTCAAAACCGGTTTTATCCTGTTTAAAGCAGTTTAATCAGGCTTTCAACCGGTCTAAACCAGTTTGTACCGATCTAAACTAGTTTGATCCATACTGAACCAGTTCGATCCGGTCTGATCCAGTTTGATCCGTTCTGAACTGGGCTAAGCTGGTTTGATCCCGTTCGAAGCGGTCTAAACCAGTTTGATCCGGTTTTGAATCGGTCCCAAACCAGTTTGCACCGGTCTACACTGATTCGATCCAGTTTGAACCGGTTTGATCTGGTGTGATTTAGTTTGATCCAGTTTGATACGTTTCTAAACAGGTTTGCATCGGTCTGGTCCGGATTCTGCTGCTCTCATCTGGTTTGAACTGGTCTAATCCTGTTTGATCCGGTTTTGAATTGGTCAAAAACCGGTTTGCACTGGTCTAAACTGGTATGCATCCAGTTTGAACCGGTTTGATCCGGTCTGATCCCGTTTGATCCATTCTGAACTGG
>NW_004949307.1:61516-65128 GCF_000317375.1 Microtus ochrogaster | reverse complement strand
GCACCGGTCTAAACTGGCATGATTGATCCAGTTTGAACCGGTTTGATCCGGTCTAATTTAATTTGATCCAGTTTGAGACGTTTCTAAAAACAGCTTTGAACCGGTCTAAACTGGTATGCATCCAGTTTGAACCAGTTTGATCCATTATGATCCGGTTTGAACCAGCTTGATCCTGTTTTGATCCAGTCTAAACCGGTTTGAACCAGTCTAAACAGGTTTTATCTTGTTTAAACCAGTTTAATCAGGTTTTGAACTGGTCTAAAACAGTTTGTACGAATCTAAACTAGTTTGATCCATACTTAACCGGTTTGATCCGGTCTGATCCAGTTTGATCCGTTCTGAACTGGGCTAAGCTGGTTTGATCCGGTTTGAACTGGTCTAAACCAGTTTGATCCGGTTTTGAGTTGGTCCCAAACCAGTTTTATCATGTTTAAACCAGTTTAATCAGGCTTTGAACAGGTTTAAACCAGTTTGTACCGATCTAAACTAGTTTGATACATACTTAACCGGTTCGATCCGGTCTGATCCAGTTTGATCCGTTCTCAACTGGGCTAAGCTGGTTTGATCCCGTTCGAAGCGGTTTTAACCAGTTTGATCCAGTTTTGAATCGGTCTCATACCAGTTTGCACCGGTTTACACTGGTTCCATCCAGTTTGAACCGGTTTGATCTGGTCTCATTTAGTTTGATCCAGATTGAGACGTCTCTAAACAGGTTTGCACCGGTCTTCTCCAGTTTCCGCTGCTATCATCTGGTTTGAACCGGTCTAAACCAGTTTGATCCGGTTTTAAACCAGTCTAAACCAGTTTGTACCAGTCTAAACTGGTTTTAACCTGTTTGAACCAGTTTAATCCGGTTTTGAGCCTGTCTAAATCGGTTTGTACAGATCTAAGCTAGTTTGATCCACACTGAACCGGTTTGATCCGGGTTTGAACCGGTCTAAACCTGTATGCATCCGGTTTGAACCAGTTTTGTCCGTTCTGATCCGGTTTGGATGAGTTTGATCCTGTTTTGAACTAGTCCTAACCGGTTCGGACCAGTCTAAACTGGTTTTACCTGGTTTGAGACAGTTTGATCTGGTTTTGAATTGGCCAAAAACTGGTTTACACTGGTCTAAACTGGCATGATCAAGTTTGTACCGGTTTGATCGGGTCTGATTTAGTTTGATCCAGTTTGAGACGTTTCTAAAAGCAGGTTTGAACCGGTTTAATCTGGTATGCATCCAGTTTGAACCGGTTTGATTTGTTCTGATCCGGTTTGAACCAGCTTGATCCTGTTTTGATCCAGTCTAAACCGGTTTGAACCAGTCTAAACTGGTTTTATCCTGTTTAAACCAGTTTAATCTGGCTTTGAACCTGTCTAAATTAGTTTGTACCGATCTAAACTAGTTTGATGCATGCTGAACCGGTTCGATCCTGTGTGATCCGGTTTGATCCATTCTGAACCGGTCTACACTGGTTCGATCCAGTTTTAACCGGTTTGATCCGGTCTGGTTTAGTTTGATCCAGTTTGAAACGTTTCTAAACAGGTTTGCACCAGTCTGCTCCGGTTTCCACTGCTCTCATCTGGTTTGAACCAGTCTAAACCTGTTTGATCTGGTTTTGAATTGGTCAAAAACCAGTTTGCACTGGTCTAAACTGGTATGCATCCAGTTTGAACCGGTTTGATCTGGTGATCCGGTTTGGATGAGTTTGATCCAGTTTTGAACCACTCTAAACCGGTTCAAACCAGTCTAAATTGGTTTTATCCTGTTTAAACCAGTTTAATCTGGTTTTGAACCTGTCTAAACCAGTTTGTACTGATCTAAACTAGTTTGATCCATACTTAACCAGTTCAATCCGGTCTGATCCAGTTTGATCCGTTCTGAACAAGGCTAAGCTGCTTTGATCTGGTTTGAACCGGTTTTAACCAGTTTGATCTGGTTTTGAATCGGCCCCGAACGGGTTTGCACCGGTCTACACTGGTTCGATCCAGTTTGAACTGGTTTGATCCGGTCTGATTTAGTTTGAAATAGTTTGAGATGTTTGTCAAAACAGGTTTGAACCAGTCTGCTCCTTTTTCCGCTGCTCTCATCTGGTTTGAACCGGTCTAAACCAGTTTGATCCGGTTTTGAATTGGTCAAAAACCGGTTTGCACCATTCTACACTGGTATGATCCAGTTTGATCCGGTTTTATCCGTTCTGATCCCGTTTGAACCAGTTTGATCCAGTTTTGAACCAGTCTAAACCGGTTTTATCCTGTTTGAACCAGTTTAATCAGGTTTTGAACCGGTCTAAACCGGTTTGTACCAATCTAAGCTAGTTTGATCCATAATGAACCAGTTTGATCCGGGTTTGAATTGGTCAAAAACCAGTTTGCAGAAGTCTAAACTAGTATGATCCAGTTTGAACCGGTTTGATCCGGTCTGATTTAGTTTGATCCAGTTTGAGACCTTTCTAAAAACAGGTTTGAACCGGTCTAAACCGGTTTTATCCTGTTGGAACCATTTTAATCAGGCTTTGAACCGGTATAAACCAGTTTGTACCGATCTAAATGAGTTTGATCCACACTGAACCGGTTTGATCTGGGTTTTAACTGGTCTAAATTGGTTTTACCTGGTTTGAGGCAGTTCGATCTGGTTTTAAATTGGTCAGAAACCGGTTTGCACCGGTCTAAACTGGTATGATCCTGTTTGAACCGGTTTTATCGGGTCTGATTCAGTTTGATCAAGTTTGAAATGTTCCTAAACAGGTTTGCACCGGTCTGCTCCAGTTTCCGCTTTGATCCGGTTTTGAATTGGTCAAAAACTGGTTTACACCGGTCTACACCGGTACGATCAAGTTTGATCCGGTTTGATCCAGTCTGATCCGGTTTGGATGAGTTTGATCCAGCTTTGAACCAGTCTAAACCAGTTTGAACCAGTCTAAATCGTATTTATCCTGTTTAAACCAGTTTGATCCGGTTTTGAACTGGTCTTAACCAGTTTGTACTGATCTAAACGAGTTTGATCCACACTGAAGCGGTTTGATCCGGGTTTGAACTGGTCTAAACTGGTTTTACCTGGTTTGAGGCAGTTTGATCTGGTTTTGAATTGGTCAAAAACCGGTTTGAACCAGTCTAAACTGGTGTGCATCCGATTTGAACCGGTTTGATCCGTTCTGATCCGGTTTGGATGAGTTTGATACAGTTTTAAACCAGACTAAACCGGTTTTGCCCTGTTTAAACCAGTTTAATCAGGCTTTCAACCGGTCTAAACCAGTTTGTACCGATCTAAACTAGTTTGATCCATACTGAAGCGGTTTGATCCGGTCTAATCCAGTTTGATCCATTCTGATCTGGGCTAAGCTGGTTTGATCCAGTTTGAACCAGTTTTAACCAGTTTGATCTGGTTTTGAATCGGTCCCAAACCGGTTTGCACCGGTGTACACTGATTCGATCCAGTTTGAACCGGTTTCATCTGGTCTGATTTAGTTTGGTCCAGTTTGAAACGTTTCTAAACAGGTTTGCACCGGTCTAAACCTATTTGATCCGGTTTTGAAATGGTCAAAAACCGGTTTGCACTGGTCTAAACTGGTATGCATCCAGTTTGAACCGGTTTGATCCGGTCTGATCCCGTTTGATCCATTCTGAACTGG
>NW_004949307.1:51681-60646 GCF_000317375.1 Microtus ochrogaster | reverse complement strand
CTGGCATGATTGATCCAGTTTGAACCGGTTTGATCCGGTCTAATTTAATTTGATCCAGTTTGAGACGTTTCTAAAAACAGGTTTGAACCGGTCTAAACTGGTATGCATCCAGTTTGATCTGTTATGATCCGGTTTGAACCAGCTTGATCCTGTTTTGATCCAGTCTAAACCCGTTTGAACCAGTCTAAAAAGGTTTTATCCTGTTTAAACCAGTTTAATCAGGTTATGAACTGGTCTAAAACAGTTTGTACCAATCTAAACTAGTTTGATCCATGCTTAACCGGTTTGATCCGGTCTGATCAAGTTTGATCCGTTCTGAACTGGGCTAAGCTGGTTTGATCCGGTTTGAACTGGTCTAAACCAGTTTGATCCGGTTTTGAGTCCGTCCCAAACCAGTTTGCACCGGTCTACGCTGGTTCGATCCAGTTTGAACCGGTTTGATCCGGTCTGATCTGGTTTTAACCAGTTTGATCCAGTTTTGAACCAGTCTAAACTGGTTTGAACCAGTCTAAACCGGTTTTATCCTGTTTGAACCAGTTTAATCAGGCTTTCAACCTGTCTAAACCAGTTTGTGCTGATCTAAACTAGTTTGATCCACACTGAACCAGTTTGATCCAGTCTAATCCAGTTTGATCCGTTCTGAAGCAGGCAAAGGTGGTTTATCTGGTTCCAACCAGTTATAACCAGTTTGATCTGGTTTTGAATTGGTCAAAAACCGGTTTGAACCGGTCTACCCTGGTTTGATCCAGTTTGAACCGGTTTGATCCGGCCTGATTTAGTTTGATCCAGTTTGAGAGGTTTCTAAAAACAGGTTTAAACTGGTCTAAACTGGTATGCAGTTTACAAACTAAACCAGTTTGTACCGATGTAAACTAGTTTGATCCATACTGAACCGGTTTGAACCGGGTTTGAACTGGTCTAAACTGGTTTTACCTGGTTTGAGGCAGTTTGATCTGGTTTTGAATTGGTCCCAAACCAGTTTGCACTGGTCTAAACTGGTATGCATCCAGTCTGAACCGGTTTGATCCATTCTGATCCGGTTTGAACCAGCTTGATCCGGTTTTGATCCAGTCTAAACCAGTTGGAACCGGTCTAAACCGGTTTTATTCTGTTTAAAACAGTTTAATCTGGTTTTGAATTGGTCTAAACTGGTTTGTATCGATCTAAACTAGTTTGATCCATACTGAACCGGTTCAATATGGTCTGATCCAGTTTGATCCGTTCTGAACAGGGCTAAGCTGGTTTGATCCGGTTTGAACCAGTCTAAACCAGTTTTATCTGGTTTTGAATTGGTCCAAAACTGGTATGAACCTGTCTACACTGGTTCGATCCAGTTTGAACCGGTTTGATCCGGTCTGGTTTAGTTTGATCCAGTTTGAAACGTTCCTAAACAGGTTTGCACCAGTCTGCTCCGGTTTCCGCTGCTCTCATCTGGTTTGAACCAGTCTAAACCTGTTTGATCTGGTTTTGAATTGGTCAAAAACCAGTTTGCACTGGTCTAAACTGGTATGCATCCAGTTTGAACCGGTTTGATCTGGTCTGATCCGGTTTGGATGAGTTTGATCCAGTTTTGAACCAGTCTTAACCGGTTTGGACAAGTCTAAACTGGTTTTATCCTGTTTAAAACAGTTTAATCCAGTTTTGAACCTGTCTAAACCGGTTTGTACCAATCTAAGCTAGTTTGATCCATACTGAACCGGTTTGATCCGGATTTGAATTGGTCAAAAACCGGTTTGAACCGGTCTAAACTGGTATGCATCCAGTTTGAACCAGTTTGATCCACACTGATATAGTTTGGATGAGTTTTGAACCGGTCTAAAACGGTTTTATCCTGTTTAAACCAGTTTAGTCCGTTTTGAACTGGTCTAAACCTGTTTGTACCGATCTAAACTAGTTTGATACATACTTAACCGGTTCGATCCGGTCGGATCCAGTTTGATCCGTTCTGAACTGGGCTAAGCTGGTTTGATCCAGTTTGAACCAGTCTAAACCAGTTTGATCTGGTATTGAATCGCTCCCAAACCAGTTTGCACCGGTCTACACTGTTATGATCCAGTTTGAACCGGTTTGATCCGGTGTGATTAAGTTTGATCCAGTTTGAAACGTTTCTAAACAGGTTTGCACTGGTCTGCTCTGGTTTCCGATGCTCTCATCTGGTTTGAACCGGTCTAAACAAGTTTGATCCGGCTTTGAATTGGTCAAAAACCCGGTTTGCACCAGTCTACACTGGTACGATCCAGATGGAACCGGTTTGATCCGTTCTGATCTGGTTTGTACCAGTTTGATCCAGTTTTGAACCAGTCTAAAGCTGTTCGAACCAGTCTAAACCAGTTTTATCCTGTTTAAACCAGTTTAATCAGGTTTTGAACCGGTCTAAACCAGTTTGTACCGATCTAAACTAGTTTGATGCATGCTGAACCGGTTCGATCCTGTGTAATCCGGTTTGATCCATTCTGAACCGGTCTACACTGGTTCGATCCAGTTTGAACCGGTTTGATCCGGTCTGGTTTAGTTTGATCCAGTTTGAGACGTTTCTAAACAGGTTTGCACCGGTCTGCTCTGGTTTCCGCTGCTCTCATCTGGTTTGAACTGGTCTAAACCAGTTTGATCCAGTTTTGAATTGGTCAAAAACCTTGTTTGCAATGGTCTACACTAATATGATCCAGTTTGAACCGGTTTCATCCGGTCTGATTTAGTTTGATCCAGTTTTGAACCAGTCTAAACCGGTCTGAACCAGTCTAAACCGGTTTTATCCTGTTTAAACCAGTTTAATCCGGGTTTTAACTGGTCTAAATCAGTTTGATCCAGTTTTGAATCGGTCCCAAACCAGTTTGCACCGGTCTACACTGGTTCGATCTAGTTTGAACCGGTTTGATCTAGTCTGGTTTAGTTTGATCCAGTTTGAAACGTTTATAAACAGGTTTGTACCTGTCTGCTCCGGTTTCCGCTGCGCTCATCTGGTTTGAACCGGTCTAAACCTGTTTGATCCAGTTTTGAATCGGTCAAAAACCGGTTTGCACTGGTCTACACTGGTGAGATCCAGTTTGAACCGGTTTTATCCGTTCTGATCCGGTTTAAACCAGTTTAATCCGGTTTTGAGCCTGTCTAAACCGGTTTGTACCGGTCTAAACTAGTTTGATCCATACGGAACAGGTTTGATCCGGGTTTGAACAGGTCTAAACTGGTTTTACCTGGTTTGAGGCACTTCGATCTGGTTTTGAATTCGTCAAAAACCGGTTTGCAGCGGTATACACTGGTTCGATCCAGTTTGAACCGGTTTGATCTGGTCTGATTTAGTTTGATCCAGTTTGAGACGTTTCTAAAAACAGGTTTGAACCGGTCTGCTCCTTTTTCCGCTGCTCTCATCTGGTTTGAACCAGTCTAAACCAGTTTGATCCGGTTTTGAATTGGTCAAAATGCCGGTTTGCACCAGTCTACACTGGTACGATCCAGTTTGAACCGGTTTTATCCGTTCTGATCCGGTTTGAACCAGTTTGATCCAGTTTTTAACCAGTCTAAACTGGTCTGAAACAGTCTAAACCGGTTTTATCCTGTTTGAACCAGTTTGATCCGGTTTTGAACCGGTCTAAACTGGTTTGTACCGATCTAAACTAGTTTGATCCATTCTGAACCGGTTTGATCCGGTTTTGAATTGGTCAAAAACCCGGTTTGCACCGGTCTAAACTGGTATGCATCTGGTTTGAACCAGTTTGATCCGGCCTGATCCGGTTTGAACCAGCTTGATCCAGTTTTGAACCAGTCTAAACCGGTTCGGACAAGTCTAAACCAGTTTTATCCTGTTTAAACCTGTTTAACCCGGGTTTGAACCGGTCTAAACTAGTTTTATTTTGTTTAAACCTGTTTAACCTGGGTTTGAACTGGTCTAGACTGGTTTGTACTGATATAAACCAGTTTGATCCGGTCTAATCCAGTTTGATCCGTTCTGAACCAGGCTAAGCTGCTGTGATACGGTTTGAACCGGTTTTAACCAGTTTGATCTGGTTTTGAATCGGCCCCGAAAGGGTTTGCACCAGTCTACACTGGTTCGATCCAGTTTGAACTGGTTTGATCCGGTCTGATTTAGTTTGAAATAGTTTGAGATGTTTGTAAAAACAGGTTTGAACCGGTCTGCTCCTTTTTCCGCTGCTCTCATCTGGTTTGAACCGGTCTAAACCAGTTTGATCCGGTTTTGAATTGGTCAAAAACCAGTTTGCACCATTCTACACTGGTATGATCCAGTTTGATCCAGTTTTATCCGTTCTGATCCAGTTTGAACCAGTTTGATCCAGTTTTGAACCAGTCTAAACCGGTTTTATCCCGTTTAAACCAGTTTAATCAGGTTTTGAACCGGTCTAAACCGGTTTGTATCGATCTAAGCTAGTTTGATCCATAATGAACCAGTTTGATCCGGGTTTGAATTGGTCAAAAACCGGTTTGCAGAAGTCTAAACTGGTATGATCCAGTCTAAACCGGTTTTATCCTGTCTGATTTAGTTTGATCCAGTTTGAGACATTTCTAAAAACAGGTTTGAACCGGTCTAAACCGGTTTTATCCTGTTGGAACCAGTTTAATCAGGCTTTCAACCAGTCTAAACCAGTTTGTACTGATCTAAACGAGTTTGATCCGCACTGAACCGGTTTGATCCGGGTTTGAACTGGTCTAAATTGGTTTTACCTGGTTTGAGGCAGTTCGATCTGGTTTTGAATTGGTCAAAAACCGGTTTGCACCGGTCTAAACTGGTATGATCCTGTTTGAACCGGTTTTATCGGGTCTGATTTAGTTTGATCCAGTTTGAGACGTTTCTAATAACAGGTTTGAACTGGTCTAAACTGGTATGCATCTGGTTTGAACCGGTTTTGTCCGCACTGATCCGGATTTGAACCTGTCTAAACCGGTTTGTACCAATCTAAACTAGTTTGATCCATACTGAACCGGTTCGATCTGATCTGATCCAGTTTGATCCGTTCTGATCAGGTTTGAACCAGTTTGATTCAGTTTTGAACCAGTCTAAACCGGTTTTATCCTGTTTAAACCTGTTTAACCCGAGTTTAAACCGGTCTAAACCAGTTTGTACTGATCTAATCCAGTTTGATCCTGTCTAATCCAGTTTTATCCGTTCTGAACCGGTTTGATCCGGGTTTGAACTGGTCTAGACTGGTTTTACCTGGTTTGAGGCAGTACGATCTGGTTTTG
Organism: Microtus ochrogaster; assembly: GCF_000317375.1. NCBI lineage: Eukaryota > Metazoa > Chordata > Mammalia > Rodentia > Cricetidae > Microtus > Microtus ochrogaster. The sequence goes on along the minus strand of NW_004949307.1, from coordinate 55,453 downwards.
AATTGGTCAAAAACCGGTTTGCACCGGTCTAAACTAGTATGATCCAGTTTGAACCGGTTTTATCGGCTCTGATTTAGTTTGATCCAGTTTGAAACGTTTCTAAACAGGTTTGCACCGATCTGCTCCGGTTTCCGCTGCTCTCATCTGGTTTGAACCGGTCTAAACCAGTTTGATCCGGTTTTGAATTAGTCAAAACCGGTTTGCGCCGGTCTACACTGGTACGATCCAGTTTGAACCGGTTTAATCCGCACTGATCTGGTTTGGATGAGTTTGATCCGGTTTTGATCCAGTCTAAACCGGTTTAAACCGTCTAAACCGGTTTTATCCTGTTTAAACCAGTTCAATCCAGTTTCGAACAGGTCTAAACCAGTTTGTACCGATCTAAACTAGTTTGATCCATACTTAACCGGTTCAATCTGGTCTAATCCAGTTTGATCCGTTCTGAACTGGGCTAAGCTGGTTTGATCCGGTTTGAACCGGTTTTAACCAGTTTGATCTGGTTTTGAATCGGCCCCGAATGGGTTTGCACCGTTCTACACTGGTTCAATCCAGTTTGAACCGGTTTGATCCGGTCTGATTTAGTTTGAAATAGTTTGAGACGTTTGTAAAAACAGGTTTGAACTGGTCTGCTCTGGTTTCCGATGCTCTCATCTGGTTTGAACCAGTCTAAACCAGTTTGATCCAGTTTTGAATTGGTCTAAAATCCAGTTTGCACCAGTCTACACTGGTATGATCCAGTTTGATCCGGTTTTATCCGTTCTGATCCAGTTTGAACCAGTTTGATCCAGTTTTGAACCAGTCTAAACCGGTTTTATCCTGTTTAAACCAGTTTAATCAGGTTTTGAACCGGTCTAAACCAGTTTGTACCGATCTAAGCTAGTTTGATTCATAATGAACCAGTTTGATCCGGGTTTGAAGTGGTCCAAAACCAGTTTGCATCAGTCTACACTGTTTCTATCCAGTTTGAACCGGTTTGATCCGGTCTGATTTAGTTTGACCCGGTTTGAAATGTTTCTAAACAGGTTTGCACCGGTCTGCTCCGGTTTCTGCTGCTCTCATCTGGTTTGAACCGGTCTAAACCAGTTTGATCCGGTTCTGAATTGGTCAAAAACCCGGTTTGCACCGGTCTACACTGGTACGATCCAGTTTGCACCGGTTTTATCCGTTCTGATCCGGTTTGGACGAGTTTGATCCAGTTTTGAACCAGTCTAAACCGGTTTTATCCTGTTTAAACCAGTTTAATCCGGTTTTGAACCAGTCTAAACCAGTTTATCGGTTTAAATCGGTTTTAACTAGTTTGATCTGGTTTTGAATCGGCCCCAAACCGGTTTGCGCCAGTCTACAGTGGTACGATCCAGTTTGAACCGGTTTTATCTGTTTTGATCCGGTTTGAACCAGTTTGATCCAGTCTAAACCGGTTTGAACCAGTCTAAACCGGTTTTATCCTGTTTAAACCAGTTTAATCCAGTTTTGAACCGGTCTAAACCAGTTTGTACCGATCTAAACTGGTTTGATCCATACTGAACCGGTTCGATCCGGTCTAATCCAGTTTGATCCGTTCTGAACCGGGTTAAGCTGGTTTGATCCGGTTTGAACTGGTCTAAACCTGTTTGATCTGGTTTTGAATCGGTCCAAAACCGGTTTCCGCCAGTCTACACTGGTTCGATCCATCTTGAACCGGTTTGATCTGGTCGGATTTAGTTTGATCCAGTTTTGAACCGGTCTAAACAAGATTGATCCGGTTTTGAATCGGTCCAAAACCGGTTTGCGCCGGTCTACAGTGGTACGATCCAGTTTGAACCGGTTTTATCCGGCCTGATCCGGTTTGAACAAGCTTGATCCAGTTTTGAACCAGTCTAAACCGGTTCGGACAAGTCTAAACCAGTTTTATCCTGTTTAAACCTGTTTAACCCGGGTTTGAACCGGTCTAAACTGGTTTTATTTTGTTTAAACCTGTTTAACCTGGGTTTGAACAGGTCTAGACTGGTTTGTACCGATCTAAACCAGTTTGATCCGGTCTAATCCAGTTTGATCCGTTCTGAATCAAAAGACTAAGCTGCTTTGATCCGGTTTGAACCGGTTTTAACCAGTTTGATCTGGTTTTGAATCGGTCCTGTACATGTTTGCACCGGTCTACACTGGTTCGATCCAGTCTGAACCGGTTTGATCCGGTCTGATTTAGTTTGAAATAGTTTGAGACGTTTCTAAAAACAGGTTTGAACCGGTCTGCTCCTTTTTCCGCTGCTCTCATGTGGATTGAACCGGTCTAAACCAGTTTGATCCGGTTTTGAATTGGTCAAAAACCGGTTTGAACCAGTCTAAACTGGTATGCATTCGATTTGAACTGGTTTGATCCATTCTGATCCGGTTTGGATGAATTTGATCCAGTTTTGAACCAGTCTAAACCAGTTCGGACCAGTCTAAACTGGTTTTATCCTGTTTAAACCAGTTTAATCCGGTTTTAAAGTGGTCTAAACCGGTTTGTACCAATCTAAACTAGTATGATCCATACTGCACCGGTTTGATCCAGGTTTGAACTGGTCTAAACAGGTTTTAACTGGTTTGAGGCAGTTCGATCTGATTTTGAATTGATCAAAAACGGGTTTGCACCGGTCTAAACTGGCATGATCCAGTTTGAACTGGTTTTATCCGTACTGATCCGGTTTGAACCGGTTTGAACCAACCTGTGCAAAACCGCTTTGCACTGGTCTACACTGTTACGATCCAGTTTGAACCAGTTTGATCCGGTTTGAGACGTTTCTAAACAGGTTTGAACTGGTCTGCTCCAGTTTCCGCTGCTCTCATCTGGTTTGAACCGGTCTCAACCTGTTTCATCCGTTCTGATCTGGGGTAAGCTGATTTGATGCGGTTGAACCAGTTTTATCCAGTTTGATCTGGTTTTGAATCAGTCCAAAACCGGTTTGAACCTGTCTATACTGGTTCGATCCAGTTTGAACCAGTTTGATCCGGCTTGCGACGTTTCTAAAAGGGTTTGCTCTGGTTCCCACTGCTCTCATCTGGTTTGAACCGGTGTCGACCAGTTTGACCCGGTTTTCGGTACTGGCTCAAACGAGGGAGAGAGCCAGATTCAGCCACGCGGCGGTGGCGAGTTCGAGGCTCTGCACATGCCCCTGGTCCCCGCACTCGGGAGGTCACGCGGGAGCGCGAGAAAGGTCACGGCCGCCCGCCATGCTGTTGTCACTCACACTCCCGGCCCCGCCCATGACCATGACCTCAGCGTTGGCCCCGCCCACCCGCCCGCCCCCCGCGGACCCCACAACCCCGCATCGCCGACCCGCGTGGACCCGAGTTCGAGAAAACCGTTTTATTGACCTCGTCTCCCCTTCCCCCCGCCCCGCCCTGCTCGGTGCCCACGCTCCCGGGCCGCACATGTATGACACACGTGTGGTGGTTATGATCATCTCTCCCCACCCTCGCACCCGCCACTCCCGAACCCGTGTCTGCAACGTTCTGCGGCCGCGGCGGCCATGTTTCCCGCTTCCCACGCGTCTTTCGTTTCTGTTGATAATTTTTTATCGATTTTTTTTCCCGGCAGGGTCTGCGTCTCCTCGTCAAGATAAAAGTCTCCGGTCCCGTGGCGCCACACGCGTGTAACACGGGAAACCGTCGTTTCGAATTAAACCGTGGAAAAAAAAAAAAAATCGAGTTTTGTTGTCTTTGTCCGCGGGGGAGGAACTCGAACCCGAACCCGCCGCCCGCCGTCCGCCATCACACCCGCGTGGCCGTGTGTCCCGCGAAGCCGTTGAACCCG
>NW_004949307.1:48962-50986 GCF_000317375.1 Microtus ochrogaster | reverse complement strand
CCCGCGTACCGCGCGCGCTCGCGCAGGCCGTGCAGGCGCGGCACGAGCTCGAGCCAGAAGGCCACCTTGGCGGCGCGGTAGTGGTCTCGCACCCGGGGCCGCGGGCCGATGTGCAGGTAGAGCTGTCCCCGCGGGTCGTACCGGGACCACGCGACCGCCTCGAACCGGTTCGGGCGGGTGTGGGCGAACCTGGTGTCCTGCGGCGTCGGGCGGTTGGGGTCCCTGCGGGGGGGAGGGGAAAGAGAATACGAGATGATGTCATACGCGAGGCCACACGTGACGTCATACGTGTAACGAGTGATGTCATATGATGATGTCATGCGTGTTCATGCGTGTGAAATTGTGCAACCTCGTTCGTGTGTAGAGTTCGACACGAGGTCGCGGCGGGGTCGGGTGAGGTCACCGCAGGGTCGGCCGTGACGTCGCGTGTTGTGTGTGTGATGTCGTTCTGACCCCGCTGTGACCTCATTTGACCCTTCCGTGACCTCACCACCATCCTGTCGCCCTAACCCTGACCTCATGGTGACCCCGTCATGACCCCACCTGACCCTGTGATGACGTCACCCAATGCCACCGTGACCCCGTGTTGACCCTGCAATGACCCCATGGTGACCCCGCGATGGATCTGACCCCACCATGACCTCATCAGGTGACCCCATGATGACGTCACCCAATGCTATCATGACCCCATGGTGACCCCGTGTTGACCCCACGACCCCGTGTTGACCCCGCAATGACCCCACTGCGACCCCACCGCAACCCCATGTTGACCCTGTGTTGACCCCACCGCGATGTCGTGTTGACCCCGCGATGACCCCACCGTGACCCCGCCCACGCGCCCTCACCCCGTCTTGGCGAAGTTGGTCCAGTACGTCATCACGGCGGCGCTGAGCATGACGTCGTCGCGGGAGAAGTTGCAGCCGAAGAGGTCGGCGCCACTCGCACCCGCGCCCGCGGCCAGGGGGACGCCAAACACGTAGGGGACCTCGTCGCCGTGCGCCGCCTCCGCCCAGGCGGGCCGGGCGGGGTGGGCGGGGTCGTCGGCGCCATCATGGCCGCCGCTGTCATCATGGCCGCCACTATCATGGCCGCCGCTGTCATGGCCGCCATTGCTGTCATCATGGCCGCCGCCGTCATGGCCGCCATTGCTGTCATCATGGCCGCCACCACCATCATGGCCGCCGCTGTCATGGCCGCCACCGTCATGGCCGCCGCCGTCATGGCCGCCGCTGTTGCCTCCATCATGGCCGCCAGTGTCATGTCCGCCACTGTCATGGCCGCCGCCATCACTGCCATCATGGCCGCCGGTGTCATGGCCGCCACCAACATGGCCGCCATTGCTGTCATCATGGCCGCCACCGCCATCATGGCCGCCGCCAACATGGCCGCCCGCGCAGCGGTGCCCGAAGGCGTAGAAGTACGTGGCCGACCCGTACCGCGCGTGCAGGTCCGCGGTGGCCACGGCGGGCGCCACCCACTGGTGGTCGGTGAACAGCGCCACCAGCGCCTTCCGCCGCGACGCCGCACTCGCCCGGGACGCCCAGTCCGTGTACATGAACTTCACCGTCTCCCGCAGCGCGTCGGGGTCGCCGCCGGGGTCACTGAGGTCACCGTCGGGGTCACCACCGCCGCCGTAGAGTCGGTCGACGAACGCTGCCACCGCCCGGTCGAACGCGGCGCGACTCGCACTCGCGCCCGCATTTCCCCGGTGCGCGTCCTCGTCCTCCGTCTCCTCGTCCTCGTTTCCGGCGGTGGTGGCGCGACTCGCACTCGCGCCCGCGTCGCTCCCGACATCGTCGTCGCTGTCGTACGTGTTTTTTTCCGCGTCGGTGTCGGCGTCATCGTCGCCGCTCGCACCCGGGACCCCGTCCAGGAAGCGCAGCCCCTCGCCCTGGTTGACGCCCAGCAGCACGTCGTGGTTGAGGAACTCGCCCTGCTCCATCAGCACCTGCGGGTCGTCCGCGATCACGTCCCCGTCCACCGCCGGCCCGAACGCCACGCGGTACGGCGGCGCTCGAACCCGC
>NW_004949307.1:44555-48573 GCF_000317375.1 Microtus ochrogaster | reverse complement strand
CACGTGGGGGTCACTGTGGGGTCATACAGGGGTCACATGGGTCTGTGACGGGTCACAGTCACAGTGGGGTCATGTGGGGTCACCGTGGGGTCAGACAGGGGTCACGTTGGGCCGGGGCGAGGTCATGTTGGGGTCAGTAAGGGGTCACGGTGACGGTGGGGGTCACTTAGGGGTCAAGTGGGGTTATGTGGGGGTCACACGGGGGTCATGTACAGTCATGGTGGGGTCACATCCGGTCATACAGGGGTCACATGGGGTTGGGGGTCATGTGGGGTCGGGGCAGGATCAGAATAGGGTCACTTGGGGTCAGGGCGGGGTCATGTGGGGTCACACGGGGGTCACTGCAGGGTTAGGGTGGGGTCACCTCGGGGTCACGGTGGAGGAGGGCTGGGGTCCCACCGTCAGCGCTGGTGCCACGGGGGTCAGGGGGGGGTCAGGGAGGGGTCCCATGAGGTCAAGCATTGGGTCATGCGGGGTCAGAATGGGGTCACGGGGTCATCGTGCGGTCAGAGGTCAGAGCTCAGGGTCAACTATGGGGGTCCAGGTCACGAGGTCAACACGGGATCACTTCAGGGTCATGGGTCAGGGGTTCACCATTGTGGTCACCGCAGGGTCAGAGGTCGGGGTCACGGGCTGGGTGTCCCAGGGGGGTCCGGGTGGGGCCAGGGAGGGGTCACGGGGTCATTGAAGAGTCAGAGGCCAGGTCCCGAGGTCACGAGGCCATCACGTGAGGTCACGGTTTTGGGTCACCGTGGGGTCAGGGGTCAGGGGTCGCACAGGGGTCAGGGTGGGGTCACGGGGTCACCACGGAGTCAGAGGTCAGGTCCTGAGATCCCTTTGGGTTTGGTGCTAGTTCTGGGGGTTCCCGGCGGGGTTAGGGGTCACTGCCGCGGGTGAAGGGTCGCGCGGGGGTCAGGGGTCGCGCTGGGGTCGGGGGTCGCGGGTCTCACCCTCCGAGTAGTGCGAGAGCGTGAGCAGGCTGACGCAGGAGGCGCCGGCGCCCGAGCCGAACACGGTGACGCGGCCTGGGTCCCCGCCGAAGGCGCCCGCGTTCTCCCGCACCCAGCGCAGCGCCTGGATCTGGTCCAGGAGGCCGTAGTTGCCCCGGGCGGCCTGGTCGCCCGTGCTCAGGAAGCCTGCGGGGGGGGGGGCGGGGTCACCGGGGTCATGGCAGGGTCATGGCGGGGTCGTGGGGGCACGCACACGCTAAGCACATGCTAAGCACACGCTAAGGGGTGAAATGGGGCGGAGTCTGCTGGGGGGTCACAGGGTCACCTCGGAGTCGTAGGGGATCACAGGGGTCACGGGGTAACCGTGGGGTCACTCTGAGGTCAGGGTGGGGTCACCGCGGGGTCACAGGGGCACACACACACTAAGCACACGCTAAGCAAACGGCATCGGGTGAAATGGAGCGGGGTCGTAGGGGGTCATGGGGGTCATGGCAGGGTCGTGGGGGGTCTTGGGGGATCACAGGGGTCACCACGGGATCAGGGGGGTCACGGCAGGGTCACAGGGGCACACACACACTAAGCACACGCCGAGCACACGCGATTCGCATGAGGTGGGGCCAGGGGGTCGCGGGTCGGGGTCAGGGGTCGGGGTCAGAGGTCGGGGGTCGCCTCACCCAGCACGCCCAGCCGGTAGTTGACGGTGACGACGATGACGTCGCCGTAGCTGGCCAGGACGCCGCCGTCCACCAGGTTCCCGCTGCCGTCCATGTAGGAGCCGCCGTGGATGTAGACCATGACCGGCTTCCCGGGGTCGCGGGGGTCGGCGGGGTCGCGGGCGCCTGCGGGGTCACGGGGGGGTCGGGGGTCACGGGGAAGGGCGGGGTGACCCACTTCCTGTTTCCTGCCCCACTTCCTGTCCAACTTCCTGTTTCCTGCCCCACTTCCTGTCCTAATTCCTGGCCCACTTCCTGTTCCAGGCGCCTGCGGGGTCACGGGGGGGTCAGGGGTCACGGGGAAGGGTGGGGTGACCCACTTCCTGTCCAACTTCCTGCTTCCTGTTCCACTTCCGGCCCCCTGCCAGACTCTCCACCCCCTCATGAATAGTCACAGATATGCAAATCGGGCGCATGAATATGCAGATTTATGCAAACGCCCACGTTGTGCTCCGAGACCACGGGATCTCACGGAAACGGTTTCCAAGTTCCGTCGTCAGAGAGAAGTCGGGAAAAAAGACGATAAGATCGATAAAATAGAGAAAACGATAAAATCGATAAAAACGGTAAAACCGATAAAACGATAAAATTGATAAAATCGATATGAACGACCAAAATCGATAAAATCGAGAAAACGATAAAACCGATAAAATCGATAAAAATGGTAAAATCGATAAAACCAATAAAATCGATAAAATTGATAAGAATGACCAAAATCGATAAAATCGAGAAAACGATAAAACCGATAAAAGTGATAAAATCGATAGGAACGACCAAAAATGATAAAACCGATAAAACCGATAAAATCGATAAGAACGACCAAAATCGATAAAAACGATAAAACCGATAAAATCGATAAAAACGGCAAAATCGATGAGAACGACCAAAAACAACGAAACCGATGAGACAACAAAAACCGACAAAAACGACAAAGCGAGAAAATCGATAAAGCGACAAAAATAAAAACCGATAAAATCTCGATACCTTCGTCGTGACCGCGCCCGTGACCCATGATGTCATCATCGGTCGTTTTTCCCATGTTGCCTCCTGGGTCGGACGCGATGGTGGCGGGGGGAGGGAGGGCGGTGAGAAAAAAACGTGACCGCGGACACGCGGGTGCGAAAGTCGGGAAAAACGAGAAGACGGGAAAACAAAAAAAAAAAAACGTAAAAGTCGAGAAAACCGGGACGGGGAACACGGGGTTCGGGTGCGAGAGAAAAAACAAAACAGGATCACGTGACCTCGCACCCGTGACCTCTGACCCCCATGCGTGCTCCCGGACGTCGTGACGTCATCGTGACATCATACACGTGCTGACAGTTTTGTTCCGTGTACTAAGCGTGTTATTCCCGTGTAACCGATGTAATCCCGCGTAACTAGCCTATCAATTCTGTGTAACCAGTGTAAAAAGCGTCTTAATCCCATGTAATAAGCGTGTTAATCGCATGTAACCCGTGTAATAACCGTGTAATAAGCGCATAATCCCCGTAACCCATGTAATAAGCATGTAAATCCTGCATAACCCGTGAAATAATCGTGTCAATCCCATGTAATAAGCGTGTTATTCCCGTGTAACTGATGTAATCCCGCCTACGCTGGGTAATAAGCGTGTTAATTGCGTGTAATAAGAGTGTTCATCCCGCGTAACCCGTGTAAGAAACGCGTAAAGTGTCGATCCCGCGTATCCGTGTAATAAGTATGTTAATCCCGCGTAAATGGCGTATCAATTCTGTGTAACTAGTGTAATAAGCGTGTTAATTGCGTGTAACCCCGCGTAAGCTGCGTAATAAGCGTGTAACTCCTATATGACCCGCGTAACAAGCGCAAAAATCCCGTGTAACCCGTGTAATAACCGTGTCATCCCGTGTACTAAGCGCTTAATCCCCCGTCACCCATGTAATAAGCATGGAAATCCTGCATAACCCGTGCAATAACCGTGTCAACCCCGTGTAATAAGCGTGTTATTCCCGTTTAACCCTTGCAATCCCGTGTACGCTGTGTAATAAGCATGTTGATTGTGTGTAAAAAGCGTATCAATCCCGTGCGGCCCGTGTACTAAGCGTGATGACCCCGCGTAACAAGCGTATCAATCCCGTGTAACCTCGCGCAATAAGCGTGTCATCCCGTGTACTAAGCTTTTTATTCCCGTGTACTAAGCGTGTAAACCCATGTAATAAGCGTGTTAATCCTGTATATTCCCGCAAAATAAGCGTGTAAATCCCGTGCGCCCGCCGCCGCTCACCCGCGGGCGCGTAGACGTTGAGGAACAGGCAGTCCTCGCTCTGCTCGCGCACGCGCGCGGCCACGGGTCCTGGGTTCGAGGCGTGCCACACGGGCAGCATGTCCCGCGGCAGC
>NW_004949307.1:40971-43642 GCF_000317375.1 Microtus ochrogaster | reverse complement strand
TGAAAAATAATTAAAAATAAACAAAAGAAATGAAAATAAAACGAGGGAAACAAACAAAAATAAAAAAAACAAGAATAAATGATGAGCGGGATGATGTCGCCCGACGGTGATGATGTCACAAGTCGATGTCATGACTGACATGATGATGTCACACGACGGTTGGGAACGACGTCACCTGATAACGCGACGATGTCGCCCGACGACACGTGATGATGTCACCGATAATGCGATGATGTCACCTGACGGTTGGGATGATGTCGACAGTTTGCATGACGATGTCACAAGTTAACGTGATGATGTCACCCCATACCATGTGACGATGTCGCCCGATAACACGTAATGATGTCACCGGCTAACATGATGATGTCGCCCGATGAACGGGATGTCACCGATACCACGGGATGACGTCGCCCGACAACACGGATGATGTCGCCCGGCCGTCACCTTCGTCCCACACACGACCCGGGCGTCGCGGGTCCTCGGCGCGGAACCAGGTTCGAATCCTTAAAAAAGAAAAGGGAAAAAAATTATTTAAACGGTAAACGCGAACGGAACGCGTGAAATTAATTAAAAAAGTTTTGTGCCTGGCGTGAAGGGAAAGTAAGGGAAAGATAAAATTATAATAATAAAATAATGAATAAGATAAATTTTTAATGATAAAATAATAAGTGAATAAAATAAAATAATAAATAAATTTATAACAAATAAATAAAATCATAATAATGAAATAAAAAATAAAATAAGATTATAATAACACAGACCGAAAGCAGGTCAGGGGCGGGACCCCCCCGCCTGCCCAGAGAGGAAAAAAATAAAAATAAAATAAAATTTAATTTTTTTTAAAATAAGAAAATAAAAATTTTTAAAAAATAATATAAAGGAAAACGAAATTAAAGATTTTTTTTTTGGTGGAGGGAAAATAGGGATAAAAAAACAAAAAAAAAAAGGAAAAAAAATTAAATTAAAATAAATTAAATAAAAAAAAATCAACCACAAATAAAAGAGGCCCGGATGACAACGGAATAAAAATAAAATAAAATAAGTGAAAATAAATTCTGAATTTCGATCGGAACCGGACTCAACCGGACTCAATCGGATCCCCCGCTCCCTCCCCCCCCTCCCCGTCCCGCGGCAGCGGCGCCAGGATGGCGGAGGGGGAGGAAGAAGAAAAAAAAATTAAAATTTCAGCATAAAAAAAATCTAATTTTCCCGGAATTATCAGAAATTAAACCAAAAAAAAAAAAAAACCAAAAACATCCGGGCATTTAAACCTAAAAAAAACCCGGATTTTTCCCGCCCCCCCCCCCCGCCCGGTACCTGCGGCTGCGCGCGCTGCGTCCATCCGGGAACCGGCAGAAAAAAAAAAAAAATCGGGAAAAAACCGGATCACAGATGGAAAAAAAATAAAAAATCAAATTTAAAAAAAAAAAAATCACAAAAATAAATTTCCGCGGCGAACAAACAACAACGCGGCGCCGGCTCGGACCGGTTTTTCCCGCGGTTTTCCGCCCCCCCCTCCTCAACCGGTTCCCGGCGCGCGCAGAGGACGCCGGGGTCGACGCAGCCCCGGCCCCGCCCCCTCCGCGGCGGTCCCGCCCCCCGCGCGCGCCCTGATTGGCCGGGAACGGGAGCGCGGCGGCCAATGGCGGAGGCGGAAGCCTTGGAGACAGGGGCTAGGAGGGGGTGACTTCCGGTGACGAGCCGCCGATCCTTCTGGGAGATGTAGTTCCGCACGGAACAGCTGCGTTCCGGGCCGCGGAATCGGGGCAGCTCAGGCCGTTTCCGGTTCTTGGCGGAAGTTCGGGGGAAACCGCCGAGGCTTCTGGGAGATGTAGTTCCCCGGAATAACCCTATACCGGTCATCGGCGGCCGAGGAAACCGCTAAATCAGAGCCGTTTCCGGTTTGTACCGGAAGTTATGTGGCTCACCGCTGAGCCTTCTGGGAGATGTAGTTCCCCGAATACCGCATTCCGGCCCTGTGAGGCCGTGGAAACGGGGCAGCCCAAGCCGTTTCCGGTTTGTACCTGAAGTTAGGGGTATTCACCGCAGAGCATTCTGGGAGACGTAGTTCCCCGGATTAACCCTCTACCGGGGACGGTGCGGCCGCGGAAACCGTACAATGAGAGCCATTTCCCGTCTGTACCGGAAGTTATGAGCCTCACGCAGAGCATTCTGGGATATGTAGTTTCCCGGATACCGCGTTCCGGCCCTGTGAGGCCGTGGAAACGGGCAGCCCAAGCCGTTTCCGGTTTGTACCGGAAGTTAGGTGGCTCACCACAGAGCATTCTGGGAGATGTAGTTTCCAGCAATAACTGCGTACCAGCCACGGTGCGGCCGCGGAAACCGTACCGTCAAACCCGTTCCCGTCTGTACCGGAAGTTAGGAGCCTCGCCGCGGAGTATTCTGGGAGATGTAGTTCTCGCGGAATAACCGCGTACCGGGCACGAAGCGGCCGCGGAAACGGGAAAGCCAAGGCCAAACGGAAGTTCCGGGGGAGAAAGCGTAGAGCATTCTGGGAGATGTAGTTCTCCGGAATAACCGTGTACCGGGCACGGCGTGGCCGCCGAAAACGGAGAAGCCAAGGCCGTTTCCGGTTCGTTGCGGAAGTTCCGGTGTGGGGAAACCGCAGAGCATTCTGGGAGATGTAGTTCACAGGAATAATAGTGCACCG
>NW_004949307.1:38456-39661 GCF_000317375.1 Microtus ochrogaster | reverse complement strand
AGCACCGAGCACCGCGGGGACTCAGCACCGAGCACCGCGGGGACTCAGCACCGAGCACCGAGCACCGCGGGGACTCAGCACCGAGCACCGAGCCTCGGTCTCCCCACCCGGCCCTCCTGAGTGCTGTGCTGAGTCTTCCTGAGTACTGAGTGGTGTGTTCAGTCCTCTCGGGTGCTGAGTGCTGGGCTGAGTCCTTCCAGGTACTGGGTGCTATGCTCAGTCCCCAGGTGCAGTGCTGAGACCTCCGAGGTGCTGCGCTGAGTCCTTCCAGGTGCTAGGTGCTGCGCTGAGTACTCCTGGGTGCTGTGTTGAGTCCTCCCGGGTGCTTGGCTGAGTCCTTCCAGGCGCTACGTGCTGCGCTAAGTACTCCCGGGTGCTGTGTCGAGTCCTTCCCGGCGCTAGGTGCTGTGCTTAGTACTCCCGGGTGCTATGCTCAGTCTCCAGGTGCTGTGCTGAGTCCTTCCAGGTGCTTGGTGCTGGGCTGAGTCCTACTGGGTGCTGTGCTCAGTACCCAGGTGCAGTACTGAGACCTCCGAGGTGCTGTGCTTAGTACTCCCGGGTGCTATGCTCAGTCTCCAGGTGCCGTGCTGAGTCCTTCCAGGTACTGGGTGCTGTGCTGAGTCCTCCCGGGTGCTATGTTGAGTCTCCAGGTGCTGTGCTGAGTCGTCCTTTCTTTTGGGTGCTGCGCTGAGTGAGTACCCAGGTTCAGTGTCTCAAGGTGCTGGGCTGAGTCCTCCCTGGTGCTGAGTGCTGAACTCAGTCATTCTGTGTGCTGTGCTGAGTTCTCCTGGATGCTGAGTGCTGTGCTGAGTACCCCTGGATGCTGAACCCGGTCATTCTGTGTGCTGGGCTGTTGCTTTCCTGACACTGAGTGCTGGGCTGAGTCCTCCCTGGGTACTGGGCCGAGTACCCGGGGGCTGTGCTGTGCCTCTGGGTGCTGTGCTGAGTTCTCCTGGGTGCTGACTGCTGTGCTGAGTCCTCCTTTGTTTTGGGTCCTGGGCTGAGTCCTCCCTGGTGCTGAGTGCTGAACTCAGTCATTCTGTGTGCTGAGGCCTTCCAGGTACCGAGTGCTGTGCTGAGTCCTCCGTGGTGCTGGGCCGAGTAACCAGTGCCTGTGCTGTGCCTCTGGGTGCTGTGCTGAGTTCTCCTGGGTGCTGGGAGCTGAGTCCTCCGTGGTGCTGGACTGAGTACCCAGGGCCTGTGCT
>NW_004949307.1:37028-38001 GCF_000317375.1 Microtus ochrogaster | reverse complement strand
GCTGTGCCTCTGGGTGCTGTGCTGAGTTCTCCCGGGTGCTGGACTGAGTACTCCCTGGTGCTAGGTGCTGGGCTGAGTCCTCCTGGGTGCTGCGCGGAGTCCTTCCAGGTGCTAGGTGCTGCGCTGAGTACTCCTGGGTGCTGTGTTGAGTCCTCCCGGGTGCTAGGCTGAGTCCTTCCAGACGCTACGTGCTGCGCTAAGTACTCCCGGGTGCTGTGCCGAGTCCTTCCCGGCGCTAGGTGCTGTGCTTAGTACTCCCAGGTGCTATGCTCAGTCCCCAGGTGCTGTGCTGAGTCCTTCCAGGTGCTAGGTGCTGCGCTGAGTCCTCCTGGGTGCTATGCTCAGTCCCCAGGTGCAGTGCTGAGACCTCCGAGGTGCTGTGCTGAGTCCTTCCTGGTGCTGGGGGCTGTACTCAGTCCTTTTGGGTGCTGCTCTGAGTCCTTCCAGGTGCTAGGTGCTATGCTTAGTACTCCTGGGTGCTGTGCTGAGGCCTTCCAGGTACCGAGTGCTGGGCTGAGTCCTCATGACCGCTGAGTGCTGCGCTGAGTCCTCCCCGGTGCTGTGCTGTGCCTCTAGGTGCTGGGCTGAGTTCCCGTGGGTGCTGTGCTGAGTCCTCCTTTGTTTTGGGTGCTGCGCTGAGTACCCAGGTTCAGTGTCTCAAGGTGTTGGGCTGAGTTCTCCTGGGTGCTGTACTCAGTCATTCTGTGTGCTGTGCTGAGGCCTTCCAGGTACCGAGTGCTGTGCTGAGTTCTCCCTGGGTGCTGGGAGCTGAGTCCTCCGTGGTGCTGGACTGAGTACCCAGGGGCTGTGCTGTGCCGCTAGGTGCTGAGTGCTGTGCTGAGTACTCCCCGGTGCTGTGCTGAGTACCCACTGGCTGTGCTGTGCCTCTGGGTGCTGTGCTGAGTCCTCCCGGGTGCTGGACTGAGTACCCAGGGGCTGTGCTGTGCCTCTGGGTGCTGTGCTGAGTTCTCCC
>NW_004949307.1:33142-36776 GCF_000317375.1 Microtus ochrogaster | reverse complement strand
GCTGTGCCTCTGGGTGCTGTGCTGAGTTCTCCCGGGTGCTGTGCTGAGTACCCAGGGCCTGTGCTGTGCTTCTGGGTGCTTGGCTGAGTTCTCCCCGGTGCTGTGCTGAGTACCCAGGGCCTGGGCTGTGCCTCTGGGTGCTGTGCTGAGTTCTCCCCGGTGCTGTGCTGAGTACCCAGGGGCTGTGCTGTGCCTCTGGGTGCTGTGCTGAGTCCTCCCTGGTGCTGGACTGAGTACCAAGGGGCTGTGCTGTGCCGCTGGGTGCTGTGCTGAGTTCTCCCGGCTCCGCTCCCGGAAGCCCCGCCCCCTTCCCCGTGACCCCACCCACCCAGTGACGTCACCCGCCCCGCCCCCAAACCCGGAAGTTGCTCAATCAACGCCCGCGGGTTCCCCGTCCGCGGTCGCCGCGCAGAGCAGGGAGCGGAGCGACGAGATCTCGCGAGAGTTCGCGACTCCCGTGACCCCGCCCGTGACCCCGGCCCCGAAGCCTCCGCGGTCAGGTGCGGAGCGCGGCGGCGGCAACGGCGGCGGCGGGAGGGGGGGGGAGGGAGAGCGCGGTGACGTCATCACGCCGGCGTCGGCGCGGGGTGGCGCGGTGACGTAATCGCGCTCCCGGCTCTCTCTCCCTTCCCCCCCCGCCCCAACGCGCCGATTCCCGTGGGGAATTGTGGGGACTTCCGGTGCGGGAGGGGGGGGAAAGAGCGACTTCCGGTCGCCGCGGTGACGTCATTTCCGCCCCCGCGCCGGCCCACCCCCCCCTCGCAGGTCCGATCCGGTCCGGTCCGATCCGGTCATGGCCGCCTTGCTGCGGCTGCTGCTCCTGCTCGCCCTGGCGCCCCGGGCTTGCGCGCTGACGTCACGGCCGGGTAGGTGATGTCACGTCCGGGCTGGGAGTCCCCCCCCCCAGAGACGTCATCCGGGTGCTGGGGCTGAGTCCCCGCCCCCACGGGGTTCCGATGACGTCGTCAGGCCCCGCCTCCACCCGTCACCAGGCCCCGCCCCCACGGGGTTCCGATGACGTCAGTAGGCCCCGCCCTCTCCCCCCCTCCAGGCCCCGCCCTCTTCCAGAACCTCCGCATGGAGCCGGACCTGCTGCGCCTGTCCTGGGACGGATACGTCACTTCCGGTCCCCGTGATGTCGCCTGCCAGAAGGGGGCGGAGACGCCCGTGTGGGTGAGTGGGCGGGGCACTTCGACGTATGGCGGGACTACGTTTCCCAGAGGGCTCTGGGGCAGCGGCCGGAAGTGGGTTTCTCGTTACCGGCTGTGTGGGACTACGTTTCCCAGCATACCGTGCGGCAGTGGCAGGAAGTGGCCTTATGGTTGTGCAGTTTCCCGATTCCCCTGTGCCACTGGCCAGAACGGGCTTTTGTGGGACTACATTTCCCAGAGTGCTTGGCGTCAGTGGCAGGAAGTGGGTTTCTATGTGGCTGGAAGTGAGTTTCTATGTCCCTAGGTACCGGACTACATTTCCCAGAGTGCTCTAGAATAGCAACCGGAAATGGGTCTCTGTGGCCTAGCTGTGTGGGAATACATTTCCCAGCATGCTGATCGTCAGTGGCAGGAAATGGGTTTCTAGGTCCCGGCTGTGCAGGACTACATGTCCCAGAGTGCTCTTGGACAGCGACCGGAAGTGGAGTCGTGGGTACAGCTAACTGGGACTACGTTTCTCAGTGTGCTCTGGGTCAGTGACCGGAAGTGGATCTCTGTGGCTGTGTGGGACTACGTTTCCCATGGGGCCTTGCGGCGACGACAGGAAGTGGGGTCTCTGGGGTGGGGGCGCGCCCTGGCTGTGTGGGACTCCATTTCCCAGCGTCCCGCGCGCCCACCCGCGGCCGGAAGTGACCCGCCCCCTCCCCGCAGGCCCCTGCCAACCGCTCCTACTGCACCTTCCTGTCGCTGTCGCGGTGTCACGTGACCGAGTTCTCCGTCTTCCGCCTCCGCGACCAAAGCGCCACGACCGCCCGGATCCGGTTCCCAGAGTCAGGTGACCCTGGGACCCCCGCCCGGTGACCCCCGTGACGTCAGAGGCCCCGACCCATGACCCCGCCCCCGTGACCCCGTGACCCCCCCAGCAGACCCCGACCGCGCCATGGCCGCCACCAACCTGAGCTGCTGGGTGCACGACATGGACGTGATGACGTGTCGCTGGGGGCGGGGCCCCGCGGCGGCCGAGGACGCGCAGTACCGGATGTTCTGGCGGGGGGCCACGTGAGTTCCTGTGTGGGCGCGGCCGGGAGGGTGGGCGGAGCCAGACGGGGGTGGGTGGGGCCGGCTAGCTGGGCGGGGCTAGTGGTGATGGAAATATTTCAGGAGAGGGAAAGGCTAACTGGGCGGGGAGTTCCTGGGTGGGCGGGGCTGACCGGGGGTGGGCGGGGACTTCCCGTGTGGGCGGGGCTGACGAGGGTGGGAAACTTTCCGAGTGGGCGGGGCCTACTGTGACGGGGAAATTTCCTTAGTGGGCGGGGCTAACAAGGGTGGGATTAGTGGGCGGGGCCAACAAGGGTGGGATTAGTGGGCGGGGCTAACAAGGGTGGGATTAGTGGGCGGGGCTAACAAGGGTGTGATTGGTGGGCGGGGCAAGCTGGGACGGGTGACTTCAAGAGTGGGCGGGGCTGACCAGCATGGGAAATACCCAGAGTGGGCGGGGCTAACCAGAGGGTGTCTTTTGGGTGGGCGGGGCTAACCGGGATGGGGATCTTCAGGAGTGGGCGGGGCCTGCTGAGAGGGGAGCTTTCCATAGTGGGTGGGGCTTCACAGGGGTGGGATCTTCTGTTGTGGGCGGGGCTAGGCAGGTATGCAGTGGGTGGGGCTAATTGGGGGTGGGCGGGGCCAGCCGTGATGTCACTTCCTGTCCCTGATGTGTTGAGTGGGCGGGGCTATCCGGGGTGGGCGGGGCTATCCGGCCCTGACGTCACTTTCTGTCCCCTGTCCCTGCGATTATGGGGTGGGCGGGACTAAGCAGGGTGGGCGGGGCCGACTATGACGTCACTTCCTGTCCCCACCCCTGCATGTATAGGGTGGTCAGGGCTGACCGGGGTGGGCGGGGCAGACTATGACGTCACTTCCTGCACCCGGCCCTGTTGCATAGAATGGGCGGGGCTAACCAGGGCGGGCGGGGCTTTGTCGGGGTGGGCGGGGCTAACGGGAGGGTGGGGCTATCCGGGGTGGGCGGGGCTATCCGGCCGTGACATCACTTCCTGCCCACTGCCCAGCGGCTACCCGGGGTGGGCGGGGCTAACTGGGGTGGGCGGGGCTAACCGGGGTGGGCGGGGCTCCAGCCGTGACGTCACTTCCTGTCCCCCACCCCACCCCGCAGGCAGGGCCGTGACCGGGACCGCGAGTGCGCGCACTATGACCTCGTCGACCCCCGGGGGTCGCGGCTGGGCTGCCGGGTGGGCGGGGCCTCGGGCCTGCCGGGTCACGTGACCGCGACGGTGACCGGAGGGGGCGGGGCCTCCTGCACGGACGCCTCGGTGCTGCTGGAGCGCGCGGGTGAGCGCCGGCTGTGTGCGGTATTGTGTGTGCAATGGTGAGCGCCGGCTGTGTGCAATGGTGAGCGCCTGCTGTGTGCGATGGTGAGCGCCAGCTGTGTGCGATTGTGTGTGCGATGGTGAGCGCCGGCTGTGTGCAAT
>NW_004949307.1:30657-31702 GCF_000317375.1 Microtus ochrogaster | reverse complement strand
CGGGTGCTGCGCTGAGTCCTCCCCGGGTGCTGCGCTGAGTCCTCCCCTCCCCCGTTCCCCCGGGTGCTGCGCTGAGTCCTCCCCGGGTGCTGCGCTGAGTCCTCCCCTCCCCTCCCCTCCCCTCCCCCGGGTGCTGCGCTGAGTCCTCCCCTCCCCCGGGTGCTGCGCTGAGTCCCCCCCTCCCCCTCCGCAGTCTTCGCACTCGGAGCCCGAGATCGAGAAGGTGAGCGCGGCAGGTGGGTGGGCGGGGCCTCCCTGGGTGGGCGGGGCTTCCCCTCCCTAAACCCCGCCCCCGTCCCTCCCTCCCGCAGACGTCCGAGAGTCACTTCCGGGTCACGATCCCCGGCTCCGCCCACTTCCGGGTCAGGGCGAGGCCGAGGTCGTTGCCGCGGTTCAGCGACTGGAGCCCCGCGGTGCGGCTGGGTGAGCGGGTGGCGACCCCGTGACCCCGGCCATGACCCCGGCCGTGACCCCGTGACCCCGCCCCCGTTCATAATCATCCCCATAGCAACCTGGGCGGGGATTTGGGGTCCACTTCCTGTTCGGCGACGTCATCACCCCAGGGTCAGAGGTCATCGCGTCGTGGCTCCACCCCCGGCGACGTCATCGTCGAGGCCCCGCCCCCTCCCATCAGCCGAGAGGGCCGGGGTTCAGGGGTCACTTCCTGTTCGGGGTCGGGGAGGGCGCTGTGGCTCCGCCCCCCCCTGATATCGCCGACCTCTGACCCCCGACCTCCTCCCCCCCACAGACTGCGACCCTGGGACCGGGAACCATGTGACTGTCATGGCCGCCGCCCTGGCCGCGCTGGGGGCGGGGCTGACGGTGCTGGCAATGCTGGTGCTGTGCCGGAGGTGATGTCATCGGGGGCGGGGCCTGGGTGTAGGCGATGTCATAGGGGGCGGGGCCTTAGAAGGAGGTGATGTCACGGTGGGTGGGGCCTGGGAGATGAGGCGATGTCATGGAGGGCGGGGCCAGGAATTCAGGTGATGTCATGGAGGGCGGGGCCAGGAATACAGGTGATGTCATGGAGGGCGGGGCCAGGAAT
>NW_004949307.1:29382-30557 GCF_000317375.1 Microtus ochrogaster | reverse complement strand
CAGGTGATGTCATGGAGGGCGGGGCCAGGAATACAGGTGATGTCATGGAGGGCGGGGCCAGGAATTCAGGTGATGTCATAGACAGCAGGGCCTGGGCGGAGGGAATACTCTCGCCACCCCCGCCCCGTCCCCCTTGACGTCACTTCCTGTCCCGACGTCACTTCCTGTCCGCAGGCCCCTGAGGGCGAAGCTGTTTCCTGCGATCCCGCGGGCGAAGGACCTGGGGCGCGGGGAGGAGACGGTGAGGGGGCGGGGCTAGCCGGGGTGGGCGGGGCCTGGGTGGGGTGGGCGGGGCTAGCCGGGGCGGGTGGGGCCAAGCGTTACAACACTTCCTGTCCCCTTTAGGTAGGGGGGTGGGCGGGGCTAGCCGGGGTGGGCGGGGCCTCCTCTTTCTCCTCCTCCCCGTGACCACGCCCCCGTGCCCCGCCTTCTTTCATTAACCCCGCCCACACTGCAGGTCGCATGGGCGGCTGCCGCGCCCGAGGACCCGGAAGTGACGCGCGTGACAGAGGCCTGAGGCCCCGCCCCCCCGGCTGTCAATCACAGTCACAGCCCCACCCCCAATAAAGCCCTGGGGGGTTTCTGGGAAAAAAAAAAAAAAGGAAGAGTCTCCGAGTCGCGTGTGTCAATCATTCCCAAGGGGCGGGGGCGGCGGGACTTCCTGTGCGAGCTTCCGCTCACCCGGGGTCACGGGTGTGTGCGAGAAAGGTCGCGAGTGTGTGCGCGAGAAAGGTCACGGGTGTGTGCACGAGAAAGGTCGCGGGTGTGTGCGCGAGAAAGGTCACGAGTGTGTGCACGAGAAAGGTCACGAGTGTGCACGAGAAAGGTCGCGGGTGTGTGAAAAAGGTCACGCTAGTGTCAGGTAGGTTGCGCGTGTGTGTGAGATAGGTCACACTAGTGTGCGAGAAAGGTCACACATGGAGAGAGATAGGTCACGGGTGTGTGCGCGAAAAAGGTCACACGTGGAGTGAGATGGGTCACGGGTGTGTGCGCGAAAAAGGTCACACGTGGAGTGAGATAGGTCACGGGTGTGTGCACGAAAAAGGTCACACGTGGTGTGAGTCCCCCCGGGTGCTGGGTGCTGAGTCCCCCTGGGTGCTGAGTCCCCCTGGGTGCTGGGAGCTGAGTCCCCCTGGGTGCTGGGTGCTGAGTCCCCCCGGGTGCTGGGAGCTGAG
>NW_004949307.1:26019-29282 GCF_000317375.1 Microtus ochrogaster | reverse complement strand
GCTGAGTCCCCCTGGGTGCTGAGTCCCCCTGGGTGCTGGGAGCTGAGTCCCCCTGGGTGCTGGGTGCTGAGTCCCCCCGGGTGCTGGGAGCTGAGTTCCCCTGGGTGCTGGGAACTGAGTACCCCTGGGTGCTGGGAACTGAGTTCTCCCCGGGTGCTGAATGCTGGGTGCTGAGTTCTCCCCGGGTGCTGGGAGCTGAGTTCCCCTGGGTGCTGGGTGCTGAATCCCCCGGGTGCTGGGAACTGAGTACCCCTGGGTGCTGGGAACTGAGTTCTCCCTGGGTGCTGGTACAAATCCGCGGGGCTTCCCGGGCCGGGGGCGCAGGGGCAGCGAGGGGAAATCCCCGGATGCGGGGATCGCGGGGTCACGGGGTTCCCGGCGTGCACCGCGAGTGCGGGCCGGGCGCCCGGGGTCTCGGTTTCCCGTGAGCCTCTGCGGAAGTCGCGGGACGCTGTCGGCGTTGGCGCCGGGTGATGACGTCGCGGAGGGGCGGCAGCCAGACAAGGAAGCGGAGTCGCGCGTCGCGCTCCTATGACGCAGGCGCCGAAGCCCCGCCAGGCGCCTGGCAGCTGCGGTCTACCCGCAGTGACGTCACCGCGCTCCGCGACGGCTCCCTGCTCCTCGCCTCGGCGCGGGCGGATGACGCGGACGCTATTTGTGCGTCGCGAGCGTCGGGGCCGCGCAAGCCCGGGCGGCCCGGCGCCTGGAGATGACGTCGCGGTTCGGGGCCGTCGCGGGGCGATGACGCGAAGACGCTGAGGGCGACGCCGGGCGCCGCGCTGGTTCTGCCCTGCGCCGCCGCCGCCCTGGCTTGGGAGATTCCGGGCGGACGGTGGCTGTGTCGCGGGGAGAACGCGTCATCAGGCGGCGACGCCGCGGTGGACGGGACGGGGAGGGAAGCCTGGCGCTGAGGCCGCGGCTGAGGGGCGGGGACTCCGGGCGCTTCCGGTGCGTCGCTGTCAATCAGGCCGAAAGCGACGCCTTCAGCCGTGTTGGTCGTGGGGGAGGGGGTCGGGCGCGGAGGTCGGGGCGCACGGGGATGACGTCACCGGAGGCGACGGCGGGCGCCGGAAGCGGGAACCGGAAGTGAGGGCCGCGGACGCGGAAACGGGACACCGCGGGGGAAAAAAGCAGGATCGGAACTCGGCGCCCCGGCGCCACAGGAAGTGACGTCGCCGCCCGGACCGTCACCGGGGTGACCGCGAAAGTTGGTGCGGGCGGAACCGGAAGGGGCGGAAAGGGGAGCGGAGGAGGCCACGCCCACTCTCGGTGCTGGCCCCGCCCCCGCGGTCGCCGAGGAAACGGATGCGGACTTCGGTGACGTCTCCATCCCCCGCGATGATGTCATCAACCGATGACATCGCCAACGCCACAGCCGCCAACGTCACCCCCAGCGCGGAGGAGGAGGCGGAGGCCACGTCACTTCCTGTTTCTTTGCTTTTTTTTCCTGTTCCTGGCCCCGCCCCTTCCGGACAGCACGCAGGGTTAACGCCATCATCCGGGAGGTCGCGGAATAAAACCGTCTTTTTCGATTTTTGTTTTTTTTTGCCAGGATCAAAGATGGCGGCCGCGTGGTCCGCGAGGGCGCAAAGGGAAGAAGGGGGCGGGGCCAGCGGCGGACAGGAAGCGGAGGGGCGGGGACAGGAAGTGGTGGGGGAGAACAAAGGTCACAGGAATAAATGAGTAAATGAACAAACGAATGAATGATTTCGCGGACGCGCCCGTCGTTTATTCACACCCGGGGGGTCACATGGGGTCACCGGGGTCACATGGGGTCAGGTGACGTCACCGCCCCGCCCGCCCGCGTCATCTTCGTCGTCGCCGCCGCCCATCACGGAGCCGTCAGACGGTGCCGGGGTCTGCGCGGGAGGAAGAGAGAGGAAGTAACAGGAAGTCCCGCCCCCCCGACCCGTGGAGGAATCCCCGCCCCCTCACTTCCTGTTACCCCCTCCACTCCCCCCCATCACCCCGGAGGGAAACAAAAACGTGAGGGACAGGAAGGGGCGGGGCCAGGGGCTCGGACACAGGAAGGGGCAGGGCCACAGGGACAGGAAGGGGCGGGCTCACCGCCGCGCCTCAGGCACGCCCGCCACCGCCCGGACCGGAAGTAGCTGACGCCGGCGCCCACGAGCGCCACGGCGACGACCGAGACAATCGGGGAGACGATGCGCGCCACGGTGTTTCCTGTGGGGGGCGGGGTCAGCGTGGGGGTCGGGTCAGGGGTCACGACCCCCGACCTGCGTGTGTGACCCCGACCCGGGGTCGCGGCGCACTCACCCTGGGCTCCCTCGCCATCACCGTGCGTGTCATGGCTGCCGTGGCCTCCACTTCCTGTCGGGGAGGAAAAGGGAGTGAGGGGGGGAGCGGGGCCGGGACTACATTTCCCAGGATCCTCTGTGTCCCTGACAGGAAGTCGGAGTTTGGGACTCCATTTCCCAGAGTTCCCTGGATCTCTGACAGGAAGTGGGTATCTCAGACTCCATTTCCCAGAGTTCCCTGGTTCCGTGACAGGAAGTTACCCTTGCAGGTGATGACTGGACCCCATTTCCCAGAGTTCCCTGGTTCCGTGACAGGAAGTGACCCTGGGAGGTGATGACTGGACTCCATTTCCCACAGGCCTTTGCGGCAGAGACAGGAAGTGGGCGTCTCAGACCCCAATTCCCAGCATTCCACGCCAGCGCCTGTGTGCATGTTGGGGGGGGGTGGAACGGACAGGAAGTGCTTCTTCCCGAATAAATTTGCATACATGAATACTAAACGGGAAACCCCGAGGCCTCTGTGCCTGGCATTTGCATAAATCGGTATGCGTGAATAATTAGCTCCACCCCCAACGGCACACAGCGGCAGAGGCACGAGGTCATTTGCATGGTGCTGAATGAATCTGCATAAATTTGCATGCACGAACACCCAGCAACCTGGGGCTTGAACATATTTGGGGTTCATCTGCATAAATTTGAATGCATTTGCATACACGCCCACTCTGCCCCCAATGGCACGAGACCATTTGCATGCCGCCGAATAAATCTGCATAAATTTGCATGCGTGAATATCCAGCACAGGGAGACATGAAAATATTTGGGGTTCGTTTGCATAAATTTGAATGCATTTGCATGCACGCGCACACTGAGCTGTCCCCGCATTTGCATGGCCCCCACATACGATTTGCATAAATTTGCATGCGCGATGGGCTCTCACCTCCGAGACCGTCGGTGTCGCTGGGTTGTGGGCGGGGCTGCGGCTGTGGGCGGGGCCTGGGCGGGGGG
>NW_004949307.1:24186-25919 GCF_000317375.1 Microtus ochrogaster | reverse complement strand
GGAGGGAAGGACTCAGCGCAGCACCCGGGGGACTCAGCGCAGCACCCACGAGTCAGGAGGACTCAGCGCAGCACCCGGGGGGCAGGAAGACTCAGCGCAGCACCCGGAGGACTTAGCACAGCACCCAGGGAGGACTCAGCGCAGCACCCACGAGTCAGGAGGAAGACTCAGTGCAGCACCTGGGATACTCAGTGCAGCACCCGGGAGGACTCACCACAGCACCCATCACTGAGGAGGACTCAGCACAGCATCCCGGGGACCCAGTAGAGCAACTGGGGAGAACTTAGCGCAGCACCAACGGGGCAGGAAGACTGAGCACAGCACCTGGGATGGTGACTCAGCACCGCACCCGCGAGGACTCACCACAGCGCCCATCACCGAGGAGGACTCAGCACAGCACCCAGCGCCCCAGCGCCTGGACGACTCAGCGCAGCACCCAGGCGGGGGTACTCAGCGCAGCACCCGTGACTTTACCTCCGCCGCCGTGTGGGTCCGAGGGCAGCGGGTCCGCCGGGAGCTTCGGGTAGAGACCTGGGGAGGGAGGACTCAGCGCAGCACCCACGGTGTGGGAGGACTCAGCACAGCACCCACAGGGAAAACAACTCAGCGCAGCACCCACGGGGCGGGGAGGACTCAGCACACAGCACCCTGAGTACTGAGCACCAAGCACTCTGGGCGTCTTTGGAAGGAGGATCGAGCATTCAGTACCCACGGGGAAAACTCAGCGCAGCACCCACAGAGTGGGGAGGACTGAGCATTCAGCACACATGGGATGGGAGGACTCAGCACCCAGCACCCTGAGTACTGAGCACCAAGCACCGAGCACCGAGCACTCTGGGCGTCTTTGGAAGGAGGACTCAGCACAGCACCCACGGGGAGAACTCAGCACAGCACCCGGGGAGGACTCACCACCACACCCATCACCGAGTAGGACTCAGAACAGCACCTGGGGGGAACTCAGCGTAGCACCTGGAGGACTCAGCACAGCACCCACGGGGCAGGAAAAGTGAGCGCAGCACCTGGAAGGACTTAGTTAAGCACCTGGGGGAAGGGAGGACTCAGCGCAGCACCTACGGGGTGGGGAGGACTCAGTGCAGCACCCACGGGACGGGGAGGACTGAGCATTCAGCACCCTCACCCCCCCCCCGACGGCGTCACTCACCCCCGCTGGGCTGCGAAGTCGGATCTGGAAGAAAAGAGGACTTAGCGCCGAGCACCCAGGGTACTAAGCACCAAGCACTGATGACTGAGCACTGAGCACCCAGCACTGGGCACCTAGCACCCTGAGTACTGAGCAACAAGCACTGAGGATCGAGCAATAAGCACCAAGCACCCCAAGAACTGAGCACCGAGTACCAAGCACCCCAAATATTGAGCACTAAGGACTGAGTACCAAGCACCCAGCACCAAGCACCGAGCACCCTGAGTACTCAGCACCAGCACCAAACACTGAGCACCCAGCACTAAGCACCGAGTACCGAGCACTGAGCAGCCAGCACCCCGAGTACCAAGCACCCAGCACCAAGCACCCCGAGCACCCAGCACCCCGAGTACTGAGCACCGAGCACCCAGCACTCCGAGTACTCAGCACCCAGCACCCAGCACTCACCGGGGTCCAAGGCGTCGGCGAGGTCGAAGTCGCCGTCGTCACCTGCACGTGGGCGGGGTCAGGGGTCGCGGGGGGAGGACTCAGCAGCCAGCACCCGGGGAGAACTCAGCACCCAGCACCCGGG
>NW_004949307.1:22373-22966 GCF_000317375.1 Microtus ochrogaster | reverse complement strand
CAGCACCCGGGGAGAACTCAGCACCCAGCACCCGGGGAGAACTCAGCACCCAGCACCCCGCCGCACCCCGAAGAACCGGATCCGCCGGTTCCCACGCCCGGCCCCCGGCCGCCCCTTCAGAATAAAAGTCCCGCCGCGGTTTTTTTTTGGGTTTCCTCCCAAAGTTTCGGTGTTTTTTCTCCTCCGATTTTTTTTCTTTCCCCTCGCCGTCCCGGAGGCCCCGCCCCCTCCCGCGACGTCGCCGTGACGTCGTGACGTCACCGCGCCCGGGAAAAATCCGGGTTTTTCGGGTTTTTTTCGTTTTTTTCTTTTTTTTCGCGCCCTCCCGGAGGCCCCGCCCCTCCCGTGACGTCACCGCGCCCTCCCTCACCGCGCACGCGCAGCAGCAGCGCCGTCAGCGCCAGGAGCAGCAGCGGCAGCGGCGGCGCCGTCGCCATCGTCGTCGCGGGGGAGAAACTGGGGCATCCGGGGACTTCCGGGAGGGGCGGGGCTTCCGGGAGAGGGAGGGGCTTCCGGGAGAGGGAGGGGGCGGGGCTTCCGGAGCCGTCGTCGTCGTTGCTGGGAAACTGAGGCATCCGGGGACTTCCGGGAGG
>NW_004949307.1:20146-21727 GCF_000317375.1 Microtus ochrogaster | reverse complement strand
CGTCGTCGTCGTTGCTGGGAAACTGAGGCATCCGGGGACTTCCGGGAGGGGCGGGGCTTCCGCCGGTGAGGGGGCGGGGCTTCCGGCGTCGTCGCCATCGTTGCTGGGCAACTGCGGCATCCGGGGACTTCCGGAAGGGGCGGGGTTTCGGTCGCCGTCGCCAGGGATATGTCGCGCAAGGGAAACTGACGCGTTTGGGGACTTCCGGGATGGGCGGGGCTAACTGAGGCATCCGGGGATTTTCCGGTGGTGGGCGGGGCTTCCCGCCGGGTAGGGGGCGGGGCCTCCCGTCGGCATCCGGGGACTTTCCCCAACCGCGGTGCTTTGACTCGGTTCCACGCCAGGGCCGTGGTGACGTCATCGGACCCCGCCCACCCCCTCCCGGGCCCCGCCCACCGCCACCCGGGCCCCGCCCACTCCCCGCCGTTGATTGACAGGCTGAGGACACCGAGGGGCTTCGGGGAATCAAAGCAGCAGAGGCAGCAACGTTTATTAAGATGGCGCCCGAAGAGGTCACGCCAGGGTCACGCACGGGGTCACGCGGGGGTCACGCCGGGGTCACGGGCGGAAAAAAAAAAAAAAAAACCTCAAGGGAAAAAAAAAATTTTCTTCGGATTAATTACAAAAAAATTCGGAAAATTATTAATTAATTTTATTTATTTATTTTATGTGGTTTTTTTTTTACCCGAAATTCACCGGAAATGTAAAAAATAAAATTTAAAAATAATTTTTTTTTTCAAAAATAAAATTAATTAATAAAAACAAAACGGAAAACGGGAGTTTATTGTGTTTTTTCCACCCCCCGCAATCCCCCCGCCAAAATAAAAGTCGGCAATTAAAAATAAAAGAAAATAAAATACGTTCCCCGCCCCCCCCTTTGGAGGAGGACGAGGGGGTGTGGGCGTGGCTGCGCTTATTTGCATACGCCCACGAGCGCGCTGTAAACCGGGTGTGGGGGCGGGGCCTCGGCGGGTGGGCGGGGCTTCGGCAGCTGCATAGCAGTTCGGTGCGAACAAACGACGACGCCCTAGACGGGGGCGGAGCCTGGGGGCCGGAAGTGACATTGGTCAGCGGTGGGTGGGCGGGGTCTGAGGAGGCCCCGCCCCCCACAGACCCCGCCCCCGCTCACCGCGCTCCCGGAAGCAGAGCTTCTTCCTCTGGTAGGCGACGAAGCTGGAGACGGCGCCGGCGACTGCGGCCGCCACGGCCCCGAGGAGGGCGGGGACCAGGGCCTGGGGGGCGGGGCCTGCGGGGGTACGGGGCGGGGCGAAGGGGGGCGGGGTAGGTGGGTGGGTGCTGCGCTCGGTACTCCCGGGTGCTTTTCTGAGTATTTCTCCTTCCTAAGTGCTGTGCTCGGTACTCCCGGGTGCTGTGCTGAGTCCTCTCGGGTGCTGTGCTGAGTATTTCTTCCCCCTGGGTGCTGTGCTCGGTACTCCCGGGTGCTGCGCTGAGTCCTTTCGGGTGCTGTGCTGAGTATTTCTCCCCTCTGGGTGCTGCGCTGAGTCTTTCCCTGTCCCCTGGGTGCTGCCCTCAGTCTTTCCCTGTCCCCCGGGTGCTGCGTTGAGTTCTCCCCTCCCCTCC
>NW_004949307.1:16763-20046 GCF_000317375.1 Microtus ochrogaster | reverse complement strand
CTGGGTGCTGCCCTCAGTCTTTCCCTGTCCCCCGGGTGCTGCGTTGAGTTCTCCCCTCCCCTCCCCTGGGTGCTGCGCTGAGTCTTTCCCTGTCCACAGGGTGCTGTGCTCGGTCCTCCCCTCCCCTGGGTGCTGTGCAGAGTCTTTCCCTGTCCCCAGGGTGCTGCGCTCAGTCTTTCCCTGTCCCCTGGGTGCTGCGCTCAATACTCTCGGGTGCTGCGCTCATTCCTCCCCTCCCCCGGGTGCTGCGCTGAGTCCTCTCGAGTGCTGTGCTGAGTATTTCTCTCCCCTGGGTGCTGCGCTCAGTCTTTCCCTGTCCCCGTGGGTGCTGCGCTGAGTCTTTCCCTGTCCCCCGGGTGCTGCGCTGAGTTCTTTCGGGTGCTGTACGGAGTATTTCTCCCCCCTGGGTGCTGCGCTCGGTACCCCCGGGTGCTGTGCTGAGTCCTTTCGGATGCTGTGCTGAGTATTTCTCCCCCCTGGGTGCTGCGCTGAGTCTTTCCCTGTCCCCTGGGTGCTGTACTGATTTCTCTTGGGTGCTGTGCTGAGTCTTCCCCTCTCCCCTGGGTGCTGCGCTCGGTACTCCTGGGTGCTGTGCTGAGTATTTCTCCCCTCTGCAAGCTGCGCTGAGTCTTTCCCTGTCCCCTGGGTGCTGTGCTAAGTCTTTCCCTGTCCCCCGGGTGCTGCGCTCAGTCTTTCCCTGTCCCCCGGGTGCTGCGCTGAGTTCTCCCCTCCCCTCCCCTGGGTGCTGCGCTGAGTCTTTCCCTGTCCCCTGGGTGCTGTGCTGAGTTCTCTTGGGTGCTGTGCTGAGTCTTTCCCTCTCCCCTGGGTGCTGCGCTCGGTACTCCCTGGTGCTGTGCTGAGTATTTCTCCCCTCTGCAAGCTGCGCTGAGTCTTTCCCTGTCCCCCGGGTGCTGCGCTCAGTACCCCTGGGTCCTGCGCTGAGTCTTTCCCTCTCCCCTGGGTGCTGCGCTCGGTACTCCCGGGTGCTGTGCTGAGTCCTACCATGTTCTAGGTGCTGCGCTCAGTACCCCTGGGTGCTGCGCTGACTCTTTCCCTCTCCCCTGGGTGCTGTCCTCGATACTCCCGGGTGCTGCGCTGAGTCTTTCCCTGTCCCCTGGGTGCTGCGCTGAGTCCTCCCCTCCCCTGGGTGCTGCGCTGAGTCCTAACATGTTCAAGGTGCTGCGCTGAGTGTTTCCCTGTCCCCCGGGTGCTGCGCTGAGTCCCCCCCTCCCCTCCCCCCCGGGTGCTGCGCTCAGTCCTCCCCTCCCCCCCGGGTGCTGCGCTGAGTCCCCCCCTCCCCTGACACCCGGGTGCTGTGCTGAGTCCTCACCGTCGGCCTCAGGCTCGTCGGGCCGGGGTCCTGGGCCTCCACCTGGAGGGGGAGACAGGAAAAAAATGACGTCATCAGTGGGCGGGGCTATGACATCATCGTGGGCGGGGGGCCGTGACGTCACAGTGGGCGGGGATATGGCGTCATCGTGGGCGGGGCCACGACAACAGGGGTCATGATGTCAGTGTGGGCGGGGCTATGACGTCACAGGGACATGACATCCCTGCAGGATATGACGTCGCAGTGGGCGGGGCTATGACGTCACGGAGGGCGGGGTTATGATGTCGCGCTGTGCCGGCAATGACATCACAGTGGGCGTGGCCTCACCTCTGCCCCCGGCGGCGTCTTCCAGGTCCGTGATAGAGAAGTCGCCTGGGAGGGGTCGGATTTGCATAGAATTAGCATGGATTTGCATGGCACGGGGCTCATTAGCATAGATTAGCATAGGGGCAAAGGCCGTGGTCGGATCTGCATAAAATTAGCATGGATTTGTATATAAGGGGGCTCATTAGAATGGATTAGCATAGGGGGCAAAGGGCCGTGGTCGGATTTGCATAGAATTAGCATGGATTTGCATGACACGGTGCTCATTAGCATGGATTAGCATACGGAGCAAAGGCCTGGCCTCATCTGCATAAATTAGAGGACTATTTGCATGAGTATGGCTAAGAGGGATTGGGCCATTAGCATGCATTTGCATAAATCGCCAGCCGTCTAATTAGCATATGTTTACATTAGAAAATCGTGTCGGTCTGGTCTCATTTGCATGGATTTGCATAACGCCGAGCCACACAGGAGGGCTGATTTGCATACACCGCACCCACCGAACCTCGCCCCTCATTAGCATAAATCTGCATTCAAAGAGCCACACCCATGCTCTCATTAGCATGCATTTACATACCCGGATGTTAGCGGAGGGGCTTGTGCTCGTTAGCATACATTTGCATACGCCCTGCGAAGCCCGAGTTCCGAGGTCGTTAGCATAAATTAGCATCCCGGCGGCACGCAGGGAGGGAGGAGCTCATTAGCATGCACAGGACCCGATTAGCATACGCCGGCTTCAGCCCCGCCCACCAAGCCTAACATGGCCTCCCTCATTAGCATAAATTAGCATCCCACTGAACCTTCACATAAAAGGCTTTTGCGAATGTGAGAGCCAATTAGCATAAATCTGCATGGTCCCGCCCCCATCATTCCTATCAGGACCGCTCATTAGCATAAATTAGCATCTCATTGGACCTTCGCACGAAGGGCTTCTGCATGCGTGAGGCCTAATCAGCATGTGTGTCCCCGTCCCTCATTAGCATAAACCCGCCTGGTTCCGTCCCTCATTAGCATAAATCTGCATAGCCCACCCACAAAACACGGACTACCTCATTAGCATAAATTAGCATCTCACCGAAACCCTCACATAAGTCAGGCCCAATCACCCTGCATGGCCCCGCCCCTCATTAGCATAAATCTGCTTTATTCCCGCCCCCTCATTAGCACAAATCTGCATGGCCCCGCCCGCACCGCCTCATTAGCATAAATTGGCATCTCATTCAACCTTCACATAAGTCGGGCCTAATTAGCATTTGTGGTTCCCGCCCCCTCGTTAGCATAAATCTGCCCGGCTCCCGCCCCCTCATTAGGATAAATCTGCCCGACTCCCGCCCCCCCTCATTAGCATAAATCTGCATGACCCCGCCCCTTACCTCCCGAGGGCCGGGAATCTCGATCCGGTCTGGGCGGCTTCGGCCTGGGCGGAGGAGGGGTGGGGTCTGCGGGGGGAGGGGGGGCGGAGATTTCCCATGATGCCCCGGGGCCCGGATCACCCAGCACCCAGCACCCGGGAGTACTCAGCACCCAGCACCCAGATCACCCAGCACCCAGGAGTACTCAGCACCCAGCACCCAGGAGTACTCAGCACTCAGCACCCAGGAGTACTCAGCACCCAGGAGTACTCAGCAC
>NW_004949307.1:16133-16663 GCF_000317375.1 Microtus ochrogaster | reverse complement strand
CCGGATCACCCAGCACCCAGGAGTACTCAGCACCCAGCACCCGGATCACCCAGCACCCAGGAGTACTCAGCACCCAGGAGTACTCAGCACCCAGCACCCAAGAGTACTCAGCACCCGGATCACCAGCACCCAGGGAGAACTCAGCACCCAGATCACCCAGCACCCGGATCACCCAGCACCCAGCAGCACCCAGCAGCCGGATCACCCAGGAGTACCCAGCACCCAGCACTCAGTACCCGGATCACCCAGCACCCAGAGGTACTCAGCACCCAGGAGTACTCAGCACCCAGCACCCAGGAGTACTCAGCACCCGGATCACCAGCACCCAGGGAAAACTCAGCACCCAGCACCCGGATCACCAAGCACCCGGATCACCCAGCACCCGGATCACCCAGCACCCAGCAGCACCCAGCACCCGGATCACCCAGCACCCGGGAGTACTCAGCACCCAGCACCCGGATCACCCAGGAGTACTCAGCACCCAGCACCCGGATCACCCAGCACCCGGATCACCCAGCACCCAGCAGCAC
>NW_004949307.1:14336-15543 GCF_000317375.1 Microtus ochrogaster | reverse complement strand
CAATGGCACTGGGTTTTGATCCTACTGCATGTACTGGCTTTGTGGGAGCCTAGCCTGTTTGGATGCTTCCTTTCCTAGACCTGGATGGAGGGGGGAGGACCTTGGACTGCCCACAGGGCAGGAAACCTTGAGTGGTCTTCGGACTGGAGAGGGACTGGAAGTGGAGTGGGGCATGGGGAAGGGGGTAGGGGGAGGGAAAAGGGAGGAGGGGAGGAGGCAGAAATTTTTATTAAAAAATTAAATAAAATTTTGATCATGTTTCCCCTCTGTCAGCTCTCTCTAGATCCTTTCCAAACTTTGCATTCTCTTTCAAAACAAGGACTGGATGGGGAGTGGGATAGGAGAAATGTGGGGGAAGTGGGAGGTGGGGAGAGACTGGGAACTGGGTTAAAATTTTAAAATTTTTATTAAAAAATTAAGATTTGTTCAAAAAAAAAAGAAAAAAAATAGATGAATAAAAAAAAATTTCATTTTTGCCTTAAAAAAAAAGAAAAATTCATTATTTCATTTTTTTTTATTTTCCCTAAAAATTGAAGTTTCCCGGTTTGTTTTTTTATTTTTTTATTTTTCGGGTTTT
Source organism: Microtus ochrogaster (assembly GCF_000317375.1). Classification (NCBI taxonomy): domain Eukaryota; kingdom Metazoa; phylum Chordata; class Mammalia; order Rodentia; family Cricetidae; genus Microtus; species Microtus ochrogaster. Next base: position 14,966 of record NW_004949307.1, on the reverse strand, counting down.
CACATTTTCTTTATTTTTTTTCATTTTTTTTTTTATTTATCAGAGTGAAAATTCTCAATTTTATTTCATTTCTCCAGTTGTTTGCTGACCCGGAAATTTTTCCCGATTTTTTCTTTTTTATTTTTAATCTGTTATGAGGTTGGAGGAATAAAAATTTAAATTTTTATTCCCCCTAGAAAATTTCATTTCTTCATTTTTATCCCGTAAAATGGAAATTTCCCAATTTCATTTTTTGCCATGAAATTTAAAAAATTGCCAAATTTTTTCTTTTTTCAAATGTCCTGCTTTTCTTTCTTTTTTGTTTTTTTTAACAAGTGAAAATTCGCAGTTGAATGGATAAAAACATCACTTTTGCCCCCCCAAATATCCTTTTTTTTTCCAAAATGAAATGAAATGAAATTTTTTTATTTATTTTTTTATTTTTTTTTTTTTTTTAAGATCGGAATTTCCCAATTTTTTTTGGCGGGAAGCCTTGGTTTCCCCGCCCCCCCAGCACCCCTACACTCACCGTCGAGCGCGTCCGCGAGGTCGAAATCTGCAAAAAAAAAAAAATTAAAAAAATTAAAAAAATAAAGTAATAAAAATTTAAAATTTCACAATAAAAAAAACCAAAAAAAATTGAAAAAAAAA
>NW_004949307.1:10088-13769 GCF_000317375.1 Microtus ochrogaster | reverse complement strand
AAAAAAGAAAAAGAAAATTTCCAAAAAAAAAAAAAAAAATTGAAAAAAAAAAACAAACCCAAAAAACGAAAAAAAAATCTTCCCAGCGTGCCCCGCGCGCCCCGGAGCTGCGGCCGGGGATTGACGGCGAGTGCAGTGTGGGGGGGGGGGAGGAGTCGGAGGCGCGAACTCCTCTGCGTCCGCCGCGGCCCCACGTGAAAAAAACCCGGATCCCCGCCGGGACCCCCTGACCCCGCGTTGACCCCCGACCCCCGCTCGCCGTGACCCCTGACCCCCTGACCCCCGACCCCGGACCCCCGCTCACCCTGGCCCCGACCGAGGCCTCCGAGCAGCGCGAACGCGAAGAGGAGCAGGAGCGCGGGAGCCATGATTGAGGAGGCCGTGATTGAGGGCGGGCGGGACTACGTTTCCCAGGAGGCTCGGCGGCCGGAAGCGGAAGTGATCAGGACGGCACAGGAAGTGACATTTCTTCGGGCGCTGAGGCTCCGTTTCTGGTCGCTGGAACTACACTTCCCATGAGGCTCGGCGAACGGGACAGGAAGTGATAGGAACTGCAACGGAAGTGCCCTTTCTTCGGGCTCTGAGGTTCCGTTTCTGGTCGCTGAAACTACATTTCCCAGGAGGCTCGGCGGCCGGGACAGGAAGTTCTCGGAACTGCACCGGAAGTACCCTTTCCTCGGTCTCTGTGGTCCCGGTGCGGGTCGCTGAAACTACATTTCCCATGGGGCTCGGTGACTGGCACAGGAAGTGCTCGTAACTACACCGGCAGTGCCCTTTCCCTGGGCACTGAGGTTCCGTTTCGGGTCCCGAAAATTACATTTCTCATGGTGTTCGGCGACGAGGACAGGAAGTGCTCAGGGCCGGCACCGAAAGTGGGTTTCTTGGCTCCGAAGCCCCGTTTCGGGTCGCTGGAACTACACTTCCCATGAGGCTCGGTGACTGGCACAGGAAGTGCAATAAACTACACCGGAAGTGCCCTTTCCTCGGCGCTGAGGCTCCATTTCGGGTCGCTGAAACTACATTTCCCATGGGGCTCAGCGGCTGGGACTGGAAGTGCTCAGGATCGGGACCGGAAGGGCCCTTTTCTGGGCTCTGAGGTTCCGTTTCGGGTAGCTTTAACTACATTTCCCATGGGGCTCAGTGGCCGGGACAGGAAGTGGTAGGAACTGCACCGGAAGTGGGTTTTGTTTGGCTCTGAGGCTCCGTTTGGTGTCACGGAAACTACATTTCCCATGAGGCACGGCGGCCGGGACAGGAAGTGCTCAGGGGCGGCAACGGAAGTGCCCTTTCCTCGTGCTCTGAAGCACCGTTTCTGGTTCTGGAAACTCCATTTCCCATGGTGCTCGGCGGCCGGGACAGGAAGCGCCCGTAGCCGGTACCGGAAGTGCCCCTTCCGCCATCTTTGTAGTTCCCCTTGTTTCTCCGAGCCCGGTTTTCCCGCGTCACGGTGGGTGCGGCGACCGGAAGAGGCTCCCGGCGGCGGATGATTGACCGCGGCCGGAAGTCCCGCGGCGCCGACGTAACCGGGGGTGGCTGAAACTACATTTCCTATGGTGCTCGGCGGCCGGGACAGGAAGTGCTCATGGCCGACACTGCAGTGCCCTATCTTCGGGCTATGAGGCTCCGTTTCGGGTCACAGAAACTCCATTTCCCATGGTGTTCGGCGGCCAGGACAGGAAGTGCTCAGGGGCGGGAACGGAAGTGCCCTTTCCACGGGCTCTGAAACTCCGTTTCGGCTCACGGAAACTACATTTCCCGTGGTGCTCGGCGGCCGGGACAGGAAGCGCCCGTAGCCGGCACCGGAAGTGCCCTTTCTGCCATCTTTGTAGTTCCCCGGGTTCCTCCGAGCCCGGTTTTTCCGCCCGTCACGGTGGGTGCGGCGACCGGAAGCGGCTCCCGGCGGCGGATGACGTCACCGGGGTCGCGCCGGGGTGACGTCACGATGCAGTCGCTGGTGTCGCCGGTGACCAAGGCGCTGCTGGTCGCGCTCTTCATCTTCGCCATCCTCCTCATCCTCTACGTCATCCTCTGGTACATCTGCCGCGACGTCGACTGCGACCACGGCCTGTGACGTCACGCCCCGCCCCGTGACGTCACGCCGGTGAGGGAAGGGTAAAAAAAAAACTTGAGAACTCGGCTTGGTTTCCTTAAGAAAATTTCGGAAAATTTGGGGGGGGGGGGGATTCCGCATAAATTTACATAAATCTGCATAAATTTACATAAATTTGCATGTGTTTAATCGAAAGAAAACGCGATTTTAAATTCATCCATTTTTTATATTCTCTCCATTCTTTTCCTTATTCCCCTCCCCCCTCCCACCCGGTTCATTTGCATAACCCCGCCCACACTGACCCCGGCCCCGCCCCTATCTCCGCCCTGCCCACCCTGCAGGCCACGACATGGACGCCCTCAGCCCCGGGGTTTTCCGCTTTCCGATGGATGACGTCGCCGCCCGATGACATCACCGCCCGATGACATCACCGCCCGATGACGTCGTCCCCCGAACGATGACGTCGCCGCCTCCAGCCATTCCGCGCCACGTGCCTCCTCCTCCTCCTCCCACGTGATGACGTCGCCGCGGGGGCGGGGCCTCCGTGCAGCCCCGCCCCCCTCCGCCCGCCCCCCCCTGCCTGACGCCATCCGTCACGTGACTCCATTTTCTACCATGTAGAGAGATCGCCCCGACCCCTGACCCTGCCGCCCCCACGCGGCCCCCAGACCCCGCCCCTTATGACGTCACAGGAAGTGACGTCGTGGAAGGGAAGGGGGCGGGGACATCGTCCGCCAATAAAGGAAAAGGTATTTTTGAGCCCGGTGGTGTGTGCGGCTGTCAATCAGCGCCGGGGTTGGTGGGGGCCCCGCCTCCCGATGACATCATTTGTCCCTGTCCCGTGATTGGCAGGTGGTGGGTGGGTGGGCGGGGTCATCCTGTGCACTTCCTGCCTGTGGGGGGCGGGAGGACCCCCACTTCCTGTCTGAGGGTGGGGATCATCACACGCCATGGGACTACGTTTCCCAGGGTCCCGTGCGGTGGAGACAGGAAGTGGCTGTGCAGGACAGGAAGTGGATATGGGGGACTCCATTTCCCAGGGTGCCGTGTGTCGGGCAGGAAGTGGCTGTGCAGGACAGGAAGTGGATATGGGGGACTCCATTTCCCAGGATGCCCTGTGTCAGTGGCATAGGACAGGAAGTGGTCGTGGGGGACTCCATTTCCCATGGGGCCATGTGTCAGTGGCAGGAAGTGGCTCTGTAGGACAGGAAGTGGAGATGGGGGACTCCATTTCCCATGGTGCCCTGTGTCAGCGGCAGGAAGTGGCTGTGCAGGACAGGAAGTGGCTGTGGGTGACTTAATTTCCCAGGGTGCCCTGTGTCAAGGACAGGAAGTGGCTGTGCATGACAGGAAGTGGATATGGGTGACTCCATTTCCCAGGATGCCTTGTGTCAGTGGCAGGAAGTGGCTGTGCAGGACAGGAAGTGGAGATGGGGGACTCCATTTCCCAGGGTGCCCTGTGTCAGGGGCAGGAAGTGGATCTGTAGGACAGGAAGTGGCTATGGGGGACTCCATTTCCCAGCATTCCCTGAGGCCGTGGACAGGAAGTGGGTCCCATGTGGACAGGAAGTGGGTCCTAAAAGGACAGGAAGTGGGTCCCGGATGGACAGGAAGTGGGTCCCATGTGGTAC
>NW_004949307.1:7785-9988 GCF_000317375.1 Microtus ochrogaster | reverse complement strand
GGGTCCCATGTGGTACAGGAAGTGGGTCCCATGTGGACAGGAAGTGGGTCCCATGTGGACAGGAAGTGGGTCCCATGTGGACAGGAAGTGGGTCCCATGTGGACAGGAAGTGGGTCCAATGTGGACAGGAAGTGGGTTCCTGGATGGACAGGAAGTGGGTCCCGGGTGGACAGGAAGTGGCTCCCATGTGGACAGGAAGTGGGTCCCGTGTGGACAGGAAGTGGGCCTCACGCGCACGCACACAGGAAGCCGCTTTATTGGCCCCGCCCCTCCCCTTCCCGGATGACGACCTCACTTCCTGGCCAGCATGACCTCGAGGTCGCCCCGGGTAGGGCGGCGCTGGAAGCGGGTGAAGCCGGCGGCGGCGGCCATGGAGGGCGGAGCCTGGGGGGGTCACGGGGTTGACATCTGGGGTGACCCCGTGACCTCTGGGCGACCTCTGTGACCCCTGTGTACCCAGGACCTCTGTGTGACCTCTGTGTGACCACTGTAATCCCTGGGTGACCTCTGGGTGACCTCTGTGACCCTATGTACCCATGACCTCTGGGCGACCCCTGTGACCCTGTGTCTCCACGACCTCTGTGTGACCTCTGTGTGACCTCTGTAATCCCTGGGTGACCTCTGGGTGACCTCTGTGACCCTGTGTACCCACGACCTCTGTGTGACCTCTGTGACCCCTGTAATCTCCGGGTAACCTCTGTGTGATCAGTGTGACACCTTGACCCCTGTGACCTCTGGGTGACCCCTAGGTGACCTCTGCGACCCCCTCAGTGACCCCAGGAGTTCCATGACCCTTGCTGGAACTCTGTTCCTCCTTTGTGACCCCCGTGACCTCTGCACGACTCCTGTGTCCCCTACGACCCCCGGTTCACCCCTGTGACCTCCGTGACCCCTAGGTGACCTCTGTGACCCCCTGAGTGTCCCCACGAGTTCCATGACCCTTGCTTGAACCCCTGTCGTGCGTCGTTCCGAGGGGGCGGGACATCCTGGGCTACACGGTGACCACTTCCAGGTCACCGGAGCGGGAGGGGGCGGGAGGCTGGAGGGAGCGAGCGAGGGGGGGGAGACCCTTGACCCCGCGACCTTCGTGACCCCGCATGCGCCTGTGTCCCTCACGTCGGCCCCGCCCCCTTATGTAGGCCCCGCCCCTCATGTCGGCCCCGCCCCTCGCAGTGACCACACCCCTTAACTTCGGCCCCAGCCCCGCCCACTCACGTCTGCCCCGCCCCCTCATGTCAGCCCCGCCCCTCACATCGGCCCCAGTCCCCGCCCCCATTCATCCCCAGGCCCCGCCCCAACAATCCCAAACCCCGCCCCATCACCCCCAGGCCCCGCCCTCACGTAGGCCCCGCCCCTTATGTAGGCCCCGCCCCATCACGTCGGCCCCACCCTCTTCTCCTTCAGGCCCCGCCCCTAGCGGTGACCACGCCCCTTCTCCCCCAGGCTCCGCCCCCCTCATGTCGGCCCCGCCTCCTCCCCCCCCAGGCCGTGTCCTTTAATTTATTTTTATTTGCTCTTAATGAAATAGATTAAATATAAAATAAAAATAAATTATTTTTTACTCGCTGTGAATTTCTTTGTTTTTATTTATTATTAATCTGCTACTAATTTGTTAATTTGCTCATCAGGAATTTATTTATTATTAATTGATTGGTTTACTTGTTATGAATTTATTTATTTTTATTTACTATTAGTCTGCTACTAATTTGTTAATTTGCTAATCATGAATTTATTTATTAATTTATCACATTTATTTATCACTGATATACTGATTTACTTGTTATGAATTTATTTTTATTTATTATTAGTCTGCTACTAATTAATTTGATTATCATGAATTTATTTATTATTAATTGATTGGTTTACTTGTTATGAATTTATTTATTTTTATTTATTATTAATTTGCTCATCATGAATTTATTTATTACTTTATCACATTTATTTATTACTGATTTACTGATTTACTTGTTATGAATTTGTTTATTTTTTATTTATTAATAGTCTGCTACTAATTTGTTAATTGGCTTGTTATGTATTTATTTGTTATTAATTTATCGCATTAATTTATTACTGATTTATTGATTTACTTGTTATGAATTTACTTATTTTTATTTATTATTAATCTGCTACTAATTTATTAATTTGCTTATCATGAATTTATTTGTTATGAATTTATTATTAATTTATTGATTTACTTGTTATT
>NW_004949307.1:6060-7685 GCF_000317375.1 Microtus ochrogaster | reverse complement strand
TTATTAATTTGCTCATCATGAATTTATTTGTTATTAATTTATCACTAATTTGTTGATTTACTTGCTATGAATTAATTTATTATTTATTTACTATTAATTTATTAATTTGCTCATCATGAATTTATTCGTTATTGATTTATCATTAATTTGTCAATTTACTTATGAACTTGTTTATTATTAATTTATCACTAATTTATTAACTTACTGGTTATGTAATTATTTATTTTTATTTATTACTAATTTGTTGATTTAGTTGTTACGAATTTATTCATTTTTATTTACTACTAATTTACTACTAATTTATTAATTTGCTCATTATGGATTTATTTGTTATAAAATTATTACTAATTTATTAATTTACTTGTTATGAATTTATTTATTTTATTTACTATTAATCTGCTACTAATTTATTAATTTGCTCATCATGAATTTATTTGTTATTATTTATTGATTTACTTGCTATGAATTTATTTGTTTTTATTTACTATTAATTTACCACTAATTTATTAAATTTGCTCATTATGAATTTATTTGTCATTAATTTATCACTAATTACCTTCGTTATGAATTTATTTGTTATTAATTTATTACTAATTTATTGATTTACTTGTTATGAATTTATTTATTTTTATTTACCATTAATTTGCTACTAATTTATTAATTTGCTCATCATGAATTTATTTGTTATTAATTCATTATTAGTTTATTGATTACTTGCTATGAATTTATTTGTTTTTTATTTACTATTAACTTGCCACTAATTTATTAAATTTGCTCATTGATTTATTTGTCATTAATTTATCAATAATTACCTTAGTTGTGAATTTATTTGTTAATAATTTATTATGAATTTATTAGTTTTCCATAGTTCTAATTAAGTCAATAGTTAAAATAGACATAATCAAAATAAAACATATAATTAAATATATAATTAAATAATTAAAATAAAATAATATAAAATTAATTATAATTGGATGGCTGAGGTCATTTTTTTAAATATTTATTTATTAAATCAATCGTTAAATATGATATTATTTGTATTTATGTCATACTTATTGATTACGAATTCATTTACTAATTGTGAATTTATTCCTTGATGGTGAGTTCATTTATCATGAATTTATTTTATTCATTCATTTTTCTGTTTTACATTTATTTTAGTTTTCTTTCACTTCTCTTTTGTCTCTCTTCTTTATTTTTTCTATGCTATTTGTTCCATTTAACTTTATTTACTAATTTGTTTTGTTTATTTTTTATTTTATTTATTAACTTATTTTATTTTTTATTTTATTTATTAACTTTACTTATTTGTTTTGTTTGTTTTTTATTTTATTTAATTTATTTTGCTTTAGATTTATTTTTTTAATTTTTATTTAATTTATTAATATTTATTTATTTGTTTATTTATTATGATGAACAATTTATCCGTCACGCACGCACGGTGTGCGTCCAGTGTTGTCACCGGGACTCGAACTCGGGACCCCGGGAAGAGCAGACGGCAGGGGTCGGTGAATTCCAGTCCTGCGGATCTGTGGGAAAGTTCTAACGTTAAAACGTAAATGTAATCTCATTTTTTTTACTGACTGTAATTAGAATTTTAATTTATTTTTATTTAATTTTATTTA
>NW_004949307.1:5281-5795 GCF_000317375.1 Microtus ochrogaster | reverse complement strand
TAATTAGAAATTTAATTCAATTTTAATTTAATGCCATCGGAATTTTAATTTATTTCATTTAATATAACTGAAATTTATCGGGCCCAAGCTTTTTTGTGGACTGAATAATGTTTAATTAACATTTAATAATTAGTAATCGATATAATTTGACGATTAATTATGTTTAATTAATAACTAATTACATTTAATTAAGTAATTATTGATTTATTGATTTTGATTAAATACCGATGTAAATTTGACACGTGAGAAATTTATTTTTAATTAATTTTCCTGAAATTTATTTTTGTTCATTTTTTTTTATTGTAGTTGTGACTGGGTGCTGCGCTGAGTCCTCCCGGGTGCTGTCGACAGACGTCACCGCCGTCTGAAAATAAAATAAAATAAATTTAATTTGGAAATTTCTAAATTTTTATTTATTTTTTCTTCTACAGTGTTTTTGGCGCAGAAAAATAAAAATTTTACAGTGCGGGGGGGGCAGGGGGAGGAAAACTTTAATTAAATAATTTATAAATAA
>NW_004949307.1:3208-4874 GCF_000317375.1 Microtus ochrogaster | reverse complement strand
TTAAAATGATTAAATAAAAAGTGAATTAAAATGAATTTAAGGGATCATTAAATGACAAAATTAAATTAAAAAAATGAAATTAAATAAAAAAACCCTAGAATAAAAAGTAAAAAAATCTCATTCACGAGGAATAAACGAAAACCGGTGTAGACCGCTTCAAAACCGGTCAAAGCTGATCAATCTATATTAAACCGGATGAAACCGGTTTAAACTGGTTCAGACCGGATGAAACTGGTTCAAAGCGGATCAATCTATATTAGATCGCTACAGGACGGCCAAACCGAGTCCAACAGGTTCAGACCGGTTGAAAACAGATCAAAGTAGATTAAACCGGATCAAACTGGTTCAGACCGGCTCAAACCGGTTTAGACCGGCTCAAACCGGATGAAACCGGTTTAAACTGGTTCAGACCGATCGAACCCGGCTCAAACCAGTTTAGACATTTTTTCAAACCAGATCAAACTGTTTTAAACTGGATCAGACCAGTGTAGACTGGTTCAAAACGGGATCAATCTGGTTCAAAGCGGATTAAACCGGTTCAATCCGGATTAGATTGTTACAGGACGCCTAAACCGAATCCAACAGGTTTAGAATGGTTCAAACCGGTTCAGACCAGCTCAAACTGGATCAAACTGGCTTAAACTGGATCAGACCGGATGAAAGCAGGTTCAATCCAGTTTAGACCGGTTCAAACCCATTTAGGCTGCCTCAAAATGGATCAAACCGGTTTAGGCCTGCTCAAACCAGATCAAACACATTTAGACCGGTTCAAACTGGATCAAAGTGGATCAAACCGGTTTAAACTGGTTGAGACCTAACCAAACCAGGTCCAAACCGCTTTAGACTGGATCCAAACTGGTTTAGGCCGGCTCAAACTGGATCAAACCGGATCAAACTGGATCAAACCAGTTTAGACTGGTTCAAAACTGCATCAAACTGGTTCGAAGTGGATTAAACCGGCTCAATCCGGATTAGATTGGTACAGGACGCCCAAACCGAATCCAACAGGTTCACACCGGAACAAACCCGGTTCAAACCGGATCAAACTGGTTCAGACCGGATCAAACCGGATCAAACTGGTTTAAACTGAATCAGACCGGATGAAAGCAGGTTCAATCCAGTTTAGATCGGTTCAAACCCATTTAGGCTGCCTCAAAATGGATCAAACCGGTTTAGGCCGGCTCAAACCGGATCAAACACATTTAGACCGGTTCAAACCGGATCAAACCGGTTTAAACTGGTTGAGACCTAACCAAACCCGGTCCAAACCACTTTAGACTGGATCTAAACTGGTTTAGGCCAGCTCAAACTGGATCAAACTGGATCAAACTGGATCAAACCGGATCAAACTGGATCAAACCAGTTTAGACTGGTTCAAAACTGCACCAAACTGGTTCAAAGTGGATTAAACCGGCTCAATCCGGATTAGATCGGTACAGGACGTCCAAACCGAATCCAACAGGTTCAGACCGGAACAAACCCGGTTCAAACCGGGTTAGACTGGTTCCAAACTGGTTTAGGCAGGGTCAAACTGGATCAAACCAGTTTAGACTGGTTCAAAGAGGATAAACCTGGATAAAAACTGGTTCATACCGGATCAAACCAGTGTAAGAAATAAATCCCTAATAAATGAATGCAGAATTAACGAACAGATTGATAATAAACA
>NW_004949307.1:0-1423 GCF_000317375.1 Microtus ochrogaster | reverse complement strand
AATTAAGTAGAAAAATAAAAGTAAATTTAAAAAACACACAAAATAGGTTTAAAAAACCAACAATAAGTAAAAATCTCATTCATGAGTAATAAATGAAAATCAAATTGTTTCTATTCAATCATTTTTATGGAATTGATACGATTAATTATATTTTTATAGGATGGATATGATTAATTATATTTAATTTAATAATTACTGATTTCAATTAAATACCGATGTCTCCCACATGAAATTTGCCACGTAAGAAATTTTTTTAATTAATTTCCCTGAACTTTATTTTTGTTTACTTTTTTTTTTTATTGTAGTGGTGACTGGGTGCTGCGCTGAGTCCCCCCGGGTGCTGTCGACAGATGTCACCGCCGTCTGAAAATAAAATAAAATTTTTAATTAATTTGGAAATTTCTAAGTTTTTATATATTTATTTATTTTTTCTTCTTCAGTGTTTTAGGTGCCGAAAAAAAAATTTACAGGAAAACTTTAATTAAATAATATGAAAAAAATTTTAAAAATCAGATTAAAAATAAAACAAAAATTTTTAATCAAATAATATGAAAAATCAAAGAAAATCAAATTATAAAAATGGTAAAAACTTAAATAACCAATAAAGTCGTAATGAATGAATGAATGAATGAAGATTAATAATAAAATAAAATAATAATAATAATAATAATAAAATCAAACCGGTGTAGACCGCTTCGAAACCGGATCCAACTGGATCAGACCGGATCAAACCAGTGTAGACCACTTCAAAACCGGATCCAACTGGCTCAAAGCCAATCAAACCGGTTTAGACCGGCTCAAACTGGATGAAACTGGTTTAAACTGGTTCAGACCGGATTGAACCCGGCTCAAACCAGTTTAGACATTTTTTCAAACCAGATCAAACTGTTTCAAACTGGATCAGACCAGTGTAGACTGGTTCAAAACTGGATCAATCTGGTTTAAAGCGGATTAAACCGGTTCAATCCAGATTAGATTGCTACAGGACGCCCAAACCGAATCCAACAGGTTTAGAATGGTTCAAACCGGTTCAGACCAGCTCAAACCGGATCAAACTGGTTTAAACAGGATCAGACCGGATCAAAGCAGGTTCAATCCAGTTTAGACTGGTTCAAACCGGTTTAGGCTGGCTCAAACCAGATCAAGCACATTTAGACCGGTTCCAACAGGATCAAACCAGTTTAAACTGGTTGAGACCTAACCAAACCCGGTCCAAACCGGTTTGGACCTGATCCAAACCGGTTTAGGCCAGCTCAAACTGGATCAAACCAGATCAAACTGGTTGAAACTGGATCATACCAGTTTAGACTGGTTCAAAGAGGATAAAACTGGATAAAAACTGGTTCATACCGGATCAAACCAGTGTAAGAAATAAATCCCTAATAAATGAATGCAGAATTAACGAACAGATTGATAATAAACA
>NW_004949306.1:131137-132493 GCF_000317375.1 Microtus ochrogaster | reverse complement strand
GAGGTCTCAGAAGACCATCAGGACAGCCGGCTGGTTGTCTTTCATACCCCTCCACCTATGCTGAGCACACGGAGTCTCGGGAGGAGATGCCCAGGTGACCTGCCTCAAACTTGGCTCTCACAGGCTGAGGGTCAGCTGGCTACCAGCCTACAATCAATCATTGTCCCCTGTCAGCTCCAACAGGAGGTCAAATTCCAACCCCATCTTTGAGATCCCAGAATTCCTCGTCCAGTCTGGGATGGAGGTCTGAAGCAAAGCTTTGGGTGTTCATTTCTCTGTGAAAATCTCATGGTTTTCTCAGCCAGGCCCGGCCTGAGTCCTGAAGGGTCTCTCTCAAGGCCATGCTCATGATGAGCATCTAAGACCCTGGGAAGAGTCTGACATGCCTCGGCTGACTTACCTCACCTTCTCTCTCAGAGGGTGGATTCTAGTTACCATCCTGATTTATTGCTGTTTCCTCCATTCTGTGTCCTTTTCTAAATGTTTGAACCACAATGCGGGGATCATAACACAGTCATCCAGGACTGACAATTCTATGAGTGAAGTAGGATTAGGTCTAAAACGACCCAGAGGTTACTTACGGTGTACATGGAACTTCACAGATGCATTTCTAGCGTCAAGGTTTCCCATTTTCATATGTAGCATGTAGGGTACTGCATCTTTCTGAGCGACATTCAGTAAGAGCAGAGATCCATTGAGGTATATTTTTACTCTGCCACTGTATGCAGGCCCTCTTTTATATGTTTCTCCAGGTTTTACAAATTTTACAATCTCCTTTTTCTCATCCACATTTTCTCCCTTGTACCAGGAAAAGACTTGGAGTGTCTCTGGCAGATTGTGGACAAGTAGAAGAACATTTGCCCCTTCAGCGACATGTGGCGGAACTGCTTCCACAGTGACTTGGGCCATGGTGGGAGAGCTCCAGTAGATCAAAAGTGAGGCTAAGAGGGAAGAGGAAAAAAACCGATCAATATTAGATCTTTGCATTTGGTAGAAATTGAGACCTGAGCGTGTTCAACTCTCAGCCATGGTGTGTGTGTGTCCTGTTGCAGGAAGGTCTGGGGCATCACCCCCAATCCTCTGTACTCCTGAATCTTTCCAGTGAACGAAACTCTCTTCTTAGGTGTCCACACAGCTCACCCCTAACTCCCTCAGATCCCTGCTCACACTCAGAATCTTTGGTGAGTGTAGGCATGTCTTCTTTGACCTCCTTGTCTAAAGACTCCAAGCCTTCATTTTCTGACCTTCCCAGCTCTGTTTCTTCTGAAGTCCTTGTCAACCCCAACCCCACCTTCTAGATGTCCTTGCTGCTCTGTCTTCCTGCCCAGGACTCTGTGAGGAGAACTGGTTTGATTT
>NW_004949306.1:127437-128382 GCF_000317375.1 Microtus ochrogaster | reverse complement strand
TTTTTTTCCCTGATATTGAGTGATCTCACTTAATTTTACATTCTAAGTCTACCAACTTTCCTTAAATTTTGTGGTTTCATTTTTCCCTAGTTATGAATAATATTTCATTTGGTATATGCACTAGACTGGCATTATGCATTCATCTGTTCATTGACATCTAGATTGGCTCCATCTTCTTGAATATTGAATAGAGCAGCAGTATTCATAAGTGTGAAAATATCTCTATTGCAGGTACAGGATCTCTGGGTATATGCCCAGTGAAATACCTGTGTCACATGGCATTTCTAATGTTCTGAGGGACTCCCGTGAGCTTTAGAGAATGACTGCATCAATTTGCACAAGGGGATGTTGGATTGTTTTGCTCTTTGGCACAGAAGCATCACATGGGGTTAAGAGGTGACCTGCTGTTTCACACAGCTGCCGGCTCCTTGTTTGCAAAGAAAGGAAGTAATGACCTGATGACAGTGTTTTGTGTTATCATATATGTGTTTTTGTGAGTGAATATTTATTTTGTTATTTGTATGAGTGTTTTTCTGCATGTGTGTCTTGGTACCCCTTGTGTGCCTGGTGCCTGCAGAGGCCAGAAGAGGGCATCAGATACCCTGGAACTAAAGTTACAGACAGTTGTGAGCTACTCTGTGAGTGTTGGGATTGAACGTGCACACTCTGGCAGCCTGTGCCCTTATCTATGGAGCCATGTCTCCAGGCTGGATTTTTTTTTAATAGGGAAAATGTCACAACAATAAAAAGGGTTAGCGAAGATCTTAGCTTTGTGGAGACAGATGTAGAACTTGCCATGACTGAAATGACTGACACTCTGGTCAGACGCTGCAAACACCAAGAAATTCAGGTTCAGGTTCTGTATTTTCGGTTTTGCAGTTGCTCGTGTGTCGGGAGGACACAGAGGGAGTGATCAGCAGACATGCTAGATCACCGACTGCCCCC
>NW_004949306.1:123998-125730 GCF_000317375.1 Microtus ochrogaster | reverse complement strand
TGAGTGTTCTTGCTGATTTGCATCCCACCTATTCCTGGAAGACGTTCTGCTATAGGCCTTGGGTGCTGCTGTTTTCATGGGTTTTCATGACTTTGGCTCTGGATAGCAACTAGCTCCCCAGCTTCTTTTCCATTCCAGCCAGCTTTTCAATTCCAGCTGTGGCATGGTATGTCATGGTGGCTAAGCAACAGGGCAGATCACGCCTTTAGGTCCCTCTCATTAAGCTTAAAATCCTTACAGCTCAAAAATTGTAACTTTTTCATACAACACCTGGGTGCCATAATTTTGACTGGGGTCAGGTGACTTTATCACCATCTTGACTGAGAGCGAGGTCAGGTAACCAAATTCTGCCATCTTTACTGAGGTATTACCTGCCGGGTTACCCAGTGTTAACTTTATTACATAGGTGACCCTGCCAACATCTTGGCTGAGAGCCAGATCAGGTGACCAAGTTCTCCCAGTTTTTTTTTTATGTATGTCTTGCCTTGTCCCCCGGTTTTCACTAAAATCCTCTTGTTAACTCTGTTACATGTGTTTTGAGCAGTGGCATGTCTTTGATAGGGCCCATCAAAAGCATCCACGTTGCCCAATTCCTGTTCACTCTTTCTATGTATAATAATTGTTCATTTCATATCATTTCTGACTATAAAATCATAAGACTCATATGTCAAACTGGTATGCAATTTTAAGCCTCTTAAAAATATATTAAGCTGTTGTCCACTATTGTCAGTTCTGTCATTAACCTAATATTACAAGTAGTTTTTTTCTTATTTCTGCCCTTTTTACGAGTGTAAATCTTACCTGTTAAGAGCCAGTACAGTCAAGCTCAGACCCAACCTTCCAGACAGATTCTATACTGCACCTATACCTCATAAACAGCCCTCAACTGCTCAGAGATCTGGAGAATGTGATATGTAAATATTTAATTATTAAAAACATTTCATAACAAAAAGAGACAGGTAGGCTCCTAGAAACAGCTCTCTGCTTCCTCCAAAGAAGACAGAATAAACTGGGCACATAGAACAATGTCTTTCTGTAGTTTACTTTGACTGCAGAGCATTGACCATTGGGCAAAAATCCCTTTCTTCTAAACTAAACACCTCAAGATGTGGACAGAATCACTGGAATCAACAGTCTAGCTGCTCAGATCAAGGTAGGCCTGTCTTCCTACAGATTTCTTAGCCCACAGGGTCTTCGGGAACCTGACAGGCCATGGGCTGAAGAACAAAGGTCAAGTTCAGTGACCATGGAGGACCCAAAAAAGAGTAGCTCTGGGTGCCAACCAAGTAAGTTCTCTGTCATTTCCATCAAATTGTGGTGTCTAATCTCCTGCTTTTTATTATAAAAAAAGAGATGGGAATGTTATGGTTTTTGTCTCCTAAGAGGCAAGCCATGCCCACTCCCGGTAACCCCTGCTCCCTCTTCCCCACCATCTTGGATGTCTTACTGTTCCCTCTTCGCATGCGTGTGTCTCTCCACTTCTCTTCTCCATCACTTTCCTCCTCTTCTTCTCTTCTCCTCTTTCCCCCACACACTCTCTCTCCTCTAAGTAATAAATATCTAATCCTTTCTCTTTCCTCTAAGTAATAAATATATAATTCTTTTTAGTACAATGTGTTTATATGCCTTCTACCCACCGCCTGCTCACACCCACCCATGTGATGGGACAAGCCTGCTCAGCCACATGCCACTGGGAAACTTACCAGGCGGGACCTCCAGGAACCAGCAGCTG
>NW_004949306.1:121406-122683 GCF_000317375.1 Microtus ochrogaster | reverse complement strand
TTGTCTTTTCTTAAAGTTTCATAGTTTCAGGTCTTACATTACAGTCTGTGCTTCATCTGGAATTGGGTCGTGTGTGGGGTGGGAGATACAGATCTAGTTTCCTTCTTCTCCTTGAGACTATGCAAAGCACCATTTGTGGGAGAGTTTTTTTTTTCTCCCAATGTATGCTTGTTGTTATTGTTATGGTTTTGAGACAGGGTCTCTATGTAATACAGTTCCGGTTGACCTGGAGCTTGCTGTGTAGAGCAGGCTCACCTTGAGCTAAAAAAGAATTTATCTGCCTCTGCATCCTAAGTACTAAGATTACAGGTGTGTATTACCATGCCCTGTCTAATGAATGCTTTGAACACCTTTGTCAGAAATGAGACAGCTATAGCTGTGTCCATTCATATCTAGATCTAGTGTTTGATTTATTTATTTCACTTCAGTGCCATTTTTTATTTTTTGCTACTCTGGCTCTATTGCATAGTTTGAGATCAAGCCATGTGATACCTATGGGCTTAGGATTGCTTTAGCTACTTACTCTCTTAAAGAGGTTTTCACTCAGCTGTTAGCGGTCCCTCACTTGCCACCTGGAAAGAGAGTTGCCATCAGGGCCTATTATGGGTATGCACTTGGGCCAGGTTCTGGGAATATAGAGACAAATTAAGTATAGTCTCTACAGGGTTGACCAGATGGCTGAGTGGGTAAAGATGCTTGTCGTGCAAGCCTGGTGGCCTGATTGTGATGTCCTAGATCCATGTAAAGGTGAAAAGAGAAAACCAAAGATGTTCTCTAATCTCCATTTGTGCTCTGTGACATGTACCCTTCCCCCCTTTGATAGTCTTCCTTAAAAAATGTAGCTTCTACAAGTTTTTAGTCTAACAAAGAAAATATGTTACAAATAAGGGAGTTGAGGTTTTCAAAACATGTGGCATTATTCTGGGTAGAGATGACAGTTGGCATCGGTGATAGGTAACACTTATTATCCACAAACTGTCTTCTAAGCATTTGCACAATGATTAACTTCTTGACTTTTGACATCATCCACCTTAAGTATAGACTGCTACAGTTCCTGTTTCATATAGAGAATCTGAGGAGCAGAGATGTACAGAACCTGGTTGAGGGCTCCCAGCAGCTGGGACTCGGGAGCAGGAAACCAGCACAGGTGTCTGGACTCTGTGACTTGTGCATGTCATCAGTGTGGCTTCAAATAAGTCATGCAAAGGGCGGAGTGGTGCCATTTCTGCCCCGCCTGTCTGCACTTTGGCCTGGGATGTCTGGGAGCCATCACTTTC
>NW_004949306.1:120380-120946 GCF_000317375.1 Microtus ochrogaster | reverse complement strand
TCTTAGCCACTGAGCTATCACTTTCTACTCTCACCTTTTCTTTTTGAGACAGGAGCTCACTAGTTGGCTTGGAACTCACTCCATAGACCAGGCAGGGCTTGAACTCACAGAGACCTCCTCTTCTTCCTTCCATCCTTCCTTCTTTTTTCCCTTCCTTCCTTCCTTCCTTCCTTCCTTCCTTCCTTCCTCCCTTTATTCCTCCCTCCCACTCTCCATCTCTCTTCCTTTATTTATTAAGACAAGATCTCTTCTTGAACTTGGAACTAACCTGTTCCCCTAGACTGACATAACAGTGAGACCTGCAATTCTCCTGTCTCTACCTCTCCCAGCAGTGGTATCACAATCAGTGATGTCCAACTTTTGACATGAGAACAAACTCGGGTCCCCGTGCTCACATGGCAAGTGGTACTCACTCAATGAGCAATCACCAAGCTCATCTTATTGTGTTTGTTGTGGTGATGAGGGCCGAACTAAGTCTTGGGCTTGCTAAGTGAGTGCCCTGTATCCAAGATGCCTTTCAACCTCTTACAACTTTAGTTTTTTAGGGTTAGTTTAAATGCTTGCTG
>NW_004949306.1:116806-118720 GCF_000317375.1 Microtus ochrogaster | reverse complement strand
CTCTCCCTGACTTAACAACTCTCCGGCAGCTCAAGAAGGGTCACTTCCCTAAATATGGTAATTTATTATGCAGCAATAGAATGTGAGTATTTGTGTTTTGTATCTGACAGATCAAATTAGATACATATTTTATTGTTAAAAACTGAGACGGGACTGAAGAGATGACTTAGCCATTAAAGGTACAGGTACGCACAGCTCTTCCAGAGAACTCCAGTTTGGTTTCCAGGACCCATATGATGTAGCTCACAGCAGCCTGTACCTCCAGATCCAGAAGGATGTGAGATTTCTGATCTCTGAAGGCTCCTGCACTCATGTGTGCATATTAGCCACCCCTACCCAGCACATATGAACATAATAAAATTGAGTTTTCAAATGTTCTGCTAACTCACAAGTGAGGGATTTCTCCAGCTTCTTTATGTAGACATTTAGTGCTATGAGCTTTCCTTGACACTGCTCTCATTGTGTCCCATAAATTTGGGTGTGTTGTGTGGTCATGTTCATTGAATTTTAGGAAGTCTTTAATTTCTCCCTTGAGTTCTTCCTTGACACAGTGATGATTCTGGTGAGCATTGTTTCATTTCCATATGTTTGTGGGTTTCTGGAATTAGTATTGCTGTTGACTTCTAGGTTTAAACCATGGTGATCTGATAAGGTACATTGGGATATTCCAATTTTTTTTGTATTTGTTGAGGTTTGTTTTGTTTTGTTTTTCAGCATTAAATTTTTATTACTTTATAAATAATACCATTCAAAATTTCCACTTCCTCCTCTCCTCCCACTTCCCTCCCACTCCCCAACTCACCCTCTTCCCCTCCTCTCCAATTGTAAGAGTGGGAAGTCCAATGCCCTCCCGCCTCCATCCAAACTTAGAAAGGTATGCATCCAAATAGAATACAATCCCAAAAGGCCAGTACACGCTGTAGAGACAAATCCCAGTGCCATTATCATTGGCTTCTTAGTCTGCCCCAATTGTCAGACACATTCAGGGGGTCCAGGTTGACCCCATGCTCATTCAGTCCCAGTCCAGCTGGTTGGCTGAGCTCCCATTAGCCCAGGCACACTATCTCAGTAGGTGGACCAACTTCTCATGGTCCTGACATCTTTGCTCAAATTCTCCCTCCTTCTGCTCTTCAACTGGACCTTGGGAACTAGTCCAGGGTTCTGATGTGGGTCTCTGTCTCTATCTCCATCTGTCACCAGACGAATGTTCTATGGTGATATTCAAAATAGTCATCAGTCTGACTACAGGAAAAAACCAGTTCAGGCACCCTTTCCTCCACTGCCTAGGGTCCTAGGTGAGGACATCACCATGGACAACTGGGAACCCAAGCCTCTTGCCAACCCCAAAATGGCTCCCTTAAGTAAGATATCTTCTTCCCTACTCCCTTATCTGTCTTTCCTCCATCTCAACCATCTCACTCCCCCAAGCTCTCCCCAACACTCCCCTTCTTCTTTCTCTCTCCCCTTCTCCCCTTCACCCCACACCACTCTGCTTTACATGCTCCCAACGTTTGCTTGGTGATCTTGTCTGCTTACAATTTTAGGAGGACCTATATTTGTTTTTCTTTGGGTTCACCTTATTACTTAGCTTCTCTAGGATCACAAAATATAGGCTCAATGTCCTTTGTTTATGACTAGAATCCACTAATGAGTAAGTATATAACATGTTCATATTTTTGGTCTGGGTTATCTCACTCAGGATAGCGTTTTCTATTTCCATCCGTTTGCATGCAAAATTCAAGATGTCATTGTTTTTTATTGCTGAGTAGAACTCTAAAGTGTATATGTGCCACGCTTTCTTTATGCATTCTTCTATTGAGGGGAATCTAGGTTGTTTCCAGGTTCTGGCTATTACAAATAATGCTGCTATGAACATAGTTGAACAAATGCTCTTGTCATATGATAGGGCATCTC
>NW_004949306.1:114905-115396 GCF_000317375.1 Microtus ochrogaster | reverse complement strand
ATTTAGATAAGGTATCTTAGTGGTTTTGAAAGAGTTGGTGCTTGAGGGAACAAAATTTCTTCAGTCAGCATCTCTTGCAGCCTAGCTGGTCTCTGTGGAGTTGCAGTTGCTGACTAGGATAGACATAGTTTAAAAAGTAGGCAATTAAAAAAAAGGACAAGGAGGTCTCATTTACTAATTGTCGATCTCAGTGTCTATGTAACTGGATTTATGTGTGGTCTTTAACCCACTTGGTCTTGAGTTCTGTACAGGGTGATAGATAAGGATCTATTTGCGTTTCTCTACATTCAAACATCCAGCTATGCCAGCACTATACATTGAAGATTTAAAAGTATTTTTAGGCTCATTTGCTTCTCAGAAAGCCTTTGGGAAGTAGACCAGTTCTCTGTTCTTTTTTTTTCTCTTTCAAGGTTTCAAAGAATGGGTCAGGGGAGAAAATTTTGTGTTCTAAGTATTTTTCTTTTTCTTCAAAGAGCGAAGAGAATTGGAGC
>NW_004949306.1:112751-113737 GCF_000317375.1 Microtus ochrogaster | reverse complement strand
TGTGTGTGTGTGTGACACAGGGTCTCTCAGTGAACTTTGAAGCAGGTGAAAGTCACCTGACAGAGTTGTCATGCACACTATTAAATTCACACTTCCCTGGTGGATAGAACTGAATTTTCATGTGTTTATTGCCCATTTGCACTTCTTTTCAGGACTCTGCTCTGTCCATTTCCTGATTTATTGGCCAGATGATTTGAGGATCCCTTGCTATCTGATTCAGTTTTGAACTCTTTCTATAGACTACGTGTTAATTCCTTGTCAGAAGTGTCTGGCCACCTTCTCGCCTATTCTGGCTGACTCCTCCCTCTGTTGTTTCCTTAGCTGTGCACTAACTTCTCGATTCCATGCAATCCCATCTGCCAATTCTTCCAACTCATTCTGTAGCCCAGGCTGGTGTGGAACTCACTCTGTAGCTCAGGCTGATGTGGAACTTGCTCTGTAGACCAGGCTGGCCTTGAACTCACAGAGATTCTCCTGTCTTGGCCTCCTGAGAGGTGGGATTAAAGGCATGTGCACCACCACCTGGCTTCATCTGCCAATTCTTTTTTTTGGGGGGGGGGCATTGTAGCGAACGCCTTTAATTCAAGCACTCGGGAGGCAGAGGCAGGGGCTGCATACAAGAAATGTCAGACAAGAGAAAGCTGCTGTTTGGTGGTAGCAGGTACCTCTGTCCCATCAAATTAATCATTCTGGAAAAGCTAGAGTTGTTTTCAATGATCTGTGGTGATAAATCCAGCTCTGTAACAGACATATCATCTTCTGTCAATAGAAGCGTCTGAAGATGCATGTCATTGGGGGTAGGCAAGTGCCTTCCCATCTCACATAATTCTGACAAGTTGCAAGCATTGGGTGGTAATGGGACGCGGCCACTATTTCCATGCTGAGTTTCAACAACTGGGCAGAGATCACTGCTTTTGAGATTATCTTGGATTATCTGAGAGGATCCACCCCAAATCACTCTCTGATCTTTGTTTTTTTTTGTTTTT
>NW_004949306.1:111442-112651 GCF_000317375.1 Microtus ochrogaster | reverse complement strand
TGCGCCACCACCGCCCGGCACTCTCTGATCTTTGTATGATGTTCTATGGCATCCAATTCACCTTGATTGAAAGCCATACTTCTTTTACGCTTCTTCCCAATAGAAATGGAGATGTCTTGCTTAGCACCAGCCACTAAATCTTCATTCTGGCCAGTTTGCTGACATTCTTTGTGAACAGCTGAAGTTATGTAAGGTTTGATGACATTAAATAGCTCAGGTCAGAAGGCATATTTTTGGGTGATCATTTCAATGGCTGACACAGAAGTAGAGTCAGGAGCAGAGCATGTAGTAGGAGCTTCAGAAGGAGATGTGGCATCCATATGAAGAGAATCCAGGTCGACAGAAGAAGTGGGCTTGTTTCTACTTCAGGAAGGCTCTTGATGCTGCTGAATTTGATAGTTGACCTGTGATTTTGGTTTCCTGTCTGCCATGACGTGAGCTGAGGAGACATAGTGATGGCTAGGAAAGATTGAAACTCAAAAGGGCTGCTAGGGACACAACTACAATTCTAGCTAGAGGCACAACAGCTCTGAGATTCAGAAATCTAAAACTTTCACCCTAGGCCTTCCCACCAGTCTCTGGGAACTGGCAATACCTGCTCATAGTTCCAGTCTTGGAGAGGAGAATCCACAGCACTTGCAGCACCCTGCAGCTACTTATCCTCCGGACTCTTCCTGATTCACTTGCAGCACCCTGCAGCTACTTATCCTTCCGACTCTTCCTGATTTACCAGAGGGTCAGGAGAGCTCCACCACATTCAACAGCATCTTCCACCATCAGAAAGGGACACACTGCCTCCAAGACTCTCACCTTGGAAACAGCACTCATCTCAACCTGGTCCTGACAGACATCCTTACAGAGTCAAAGAAAACCCTTGCTTCCCTAGTCCATGGGCGCAGCCATGTTGCTGTGTGGAATGAGACTCCAGGAGAGATTGGGCCGCTCCGTGCCAACTTCTCTTTCGTCCTAGATGCCAGTTTCGAGGATAGGGCCAGACTCCTCTCCTTATGAAGACATGGGCTACTAAAAGCCAGGGATCTTGTTGCGCAGCCAAGCGACCAACACACACACTTCCGGCCACTGCCCTGCCAATTCTTTTTCTGAGACAGTGCAATCCATTTCGGAAAGTCCTTGCTGCTGCTCCTATCTTGAAGTTTCTTCCTTCAGAAGCACACCTTTAATCCCAGCACTGGGGAGGCAGAGGCAGGC
>NW_004949306.1:101029-110725 GCF_000317375.1 Microtus ochrogaster | reverse complement strand
ATACATGTACACACGTGTTTATGCATGCCACAGTGCACATGTGGAGGCCAGAGGATAATCTGGGGAAGCCAGCTCTCCCCTTTCAGCTCAGGTTGCCAGGCTTGTTGACAGGGCATTGATTGTCTGTGCCACCTCTCCAGCTGTGCATATGTTTAGATTGAAAAGTCTCTCACATTGTTGCTTAGGTTACTTTTATTTTTTATTTATTAGGATTTAATCATTTTTAGATATCTTATCTATTTACTAAGCTATTATAAGTGGGATTGTTACCCTTATTTCCTTAAAGTGTGTCCAATTTTGTTTTCTTTTTTCAAGATTAGTTTGAACACACTATTTTGTCTTTTTTAAACTGTACTACCTCAGTTCTTAATGGAGGCCATCTTTCCAAGGCCAGGAGCACTTTACGACATTATGTGGCAACTGAGGGTATAACTCCCCCTTTTTTATCTTTTGAAGTTGTGATTACAAAGAGCCATGGGCAGGCTCCACAATTCCTTGTCCTTGAAGACTATAAGGAATTCCTGTTTGATGTTCAGTATTTCACTGGGAACAAAATTGCTGAAATGCTTCACTAATATATCAAGATCCATTATCTATTGTTATAATTTTAGGAATTCTCACTTATAAAAAACACTTTAAGCAATGAGTTATCAAGTGCTTAGTGGCTTCCCAGGTTGGGCAGTGACCATCAAGAAACCTGAATATGTACCAATTGCCACATGCACATATTTTAATTTTCCAAATTCTAAAATATGACTAGTATCCATTTGTCATAAATGATTAGGAAGCAGATCTTGAATATTTACTCCCAGATGAGGCACAGGTAAATATTGTGGGCTTATATCACACTGCTTAACAATCTGATGAGCAATTTCTTGTGTTAAATCAAACTGTTTTCTTAAACTTCTACTATTTTGATGACTTAAAGCATGTGATCACTGGGAAAACTCAAGATTGAGTGAACAACTGAGTAAATTAATCAGCCAAAGCATTAGCTTCAGCCAATGGACCAGGAAGATTTGAATATGCCCTAATATGACCCACAAATCATGTCAATTTTCTTTGATGAATGGCATTTGAATTTTCTGGAACAGTATTCTCTATTGACTGTGACTAATTCCAATGCAGGGGAAGTCTCTGAGACCTGAAGAGCTTTAACAATGTAATGACTGTCAGCATTTAAATTAAAGGCATTCTCTACATAAGCTGCACTACCACAGAAACAGCTCACAGCCCAACTATTTGAGCTGAGGCTAGATCTTTTTGTTGCATGAGGTGTGGGCTGCTTGTCTTCCCAGCCGCCTGGATAGCTTACTCCCAAAATAACCACACAAAATTGTGTTAATTAAATCATTGCCTGGCCCATTATCTACAGCCTCTTATTGGCTAACTCTTACATCTTGATTTAACCCATTTCTAATAATCTGTATATCACCACGAGGTCATGACTTACCAGGAAAGATTCAGCATGTCTGACCTGGTGGCTCCATAGTGGCTCTCTCACTTTGCTTTCTTTCTCCCAGAATTCAGTTCTGTTTTCTCCACATTCCTAAGTTCTGCCCTATCAACTAAGCCAAGGCAGTTTCTTTATTCACTATCCAATGAAAGCAACACAAACGGAAAGAACTCCTACACCATTTCCCTTTTCTGCTTAAACAAAAAGGAAGGCTTTAACTTTAACATAATAAAATTATATATAACAAAACAGGTATCAAGCAAGAATTACAGTTACAATATTTATATCTATTTTATCTTTTATCATAACAAAGGAAAAATATAACTATTTATCTTTCTTCAACTCCATCAAAGACTTTAGAAGGATATAATATTACCTATGTAAACTGGAAGTGCATTATAAACAACTTCCAAAACTCTAGAATTGACAGACACATCTTGCTGCCTAGACAGTCACCCAAAGTTCTTTTGTACCATTGGGGCATCCATCTTCAGCCTACAGGCCCATAGTACCCAGCAGACTTTTCCATACAGCTTTAGGCAAGTTCAGCACTCATCTCTCGGTGGGTCCTGCATGTACAGTAAAACAGTCCAGGCAAGAGCAGTTTCTTCCCCAATGGCTAGCAAACTCCATAAGGAGCCTCTTCAATGCCCATCTTCCTCTTGAAGTAGCTGATGCTGCCAGTAGCGGACGTGCCTCATTGTAATGAAAAGTCCTAAGTTATTAAAACATTTTAAATGACATATTCTGCAGTCTTTGAAAGATATGAAGAATGCCTATCCATCTGAAATGCACATCTAGAAAATCTAACATGACTACAAAGTTGACTATTATAGAGATTATCTATTAACCTATATTTCTTAATTATATATTACATTTTTAAATGAGCTCACAATCACAATACCTTAATCAAGATCAGAAATACATATACCTATAACAAAATTGACCTGAAATTTGTATCAATAAAGCAAGATCCATACAATGCAAATTATTCATATATATATATATATATCTTTAAATGTAAACAAACAGTAATAAATAATATTTGGTAATATGGGCACAGTTTGTTCTCTTTAAACTTTTTCTTTGCTCTATGGGGGCACTGTTAATCAGGTCTTTTATGGTGTATTCTATGTGCTAGGTTAATCTCAGTCACCAGTTGGGTGAAGTAACTTTTTGAGGGAGTTTATGGCAACCTTTTAAGAGGCCATGGTCCATGAAACCATATTTGTCTGGAGGCAATCCACAGGTTTTTATCTTCTGTGAAAACAAAAGAAGAACCTCTTTTCCAAAGCACCATATCCTTAGATCCAAATTTTGAAGTCAAGGTATCTTTATAATATACATGCTGGTTTAGCTTAGCAGCCCATATAATGAAATGTCTTTTTATACTTAGCTCCTTCACAGTCAAAAACTTTAAAAATAACACAATAATAATATACATAATCCAGATTCTCTGTGAATTTTTCATTTTTATGTGTTTTTTTTACTTTTTAAATTTTTTGACTATCTGTACATTGTGTCTTTAAAGACTTTACCCCCTTTTTTAAAATCATTAACTTTATTTTATGCCTCTCTATACTCTTTATTTTTTCTCTCCCAAGAATGTGTACATGTATTCAACACTGTGACCCATTTAGAGGTCATTTATGTCTGAATCCGTCTTATTGTGAATCTGTAATTCTTTACTGTCTAGAAGAGCTTTTAAAATGCTAAGCAGCTTTGTTTCAGCTGCTCTGGATGTTGGCTCCACCTCTCTCCAATTTTAAAATGGTGGAAGCACCACTAGTATTAGCTCTGGAGCCACCAGGCAGGAGCTGTGCTCAGCAGTCCAAGTCTGAGAATGAACATGCAGCACATAAACCCTTTTTATCCGTGTTACAGCCAAATCTGCCATGCAGAACACTGCACAGCCTGGAAACATCTCTCTGTATGGTGGAGGGAATCTGCCATACTCTCCTGCCTGTCCAAGCCTAGTAGAACTGATCCCACTGCCTGCCCAGGCAGGAAGCCTAGCCACGGACGTGGTCTTAGCTACTTTCTTCCCGACCCTGAGTGGGCACATAAACACCTGGGTCCACAAATGCTCCATAGCCAGAGTTTGTACCAGTGGCAGGGCCCAGGAAGTCTTGTTTTAAAATGGTGTGGCTTTTTTTTTACCTACTGCTATTGCTGAGTCGTGAAAATTGTTCTGTGGCATGCCACCAGAAAATAGCAAAAAGCTGTGTAAAACTCTCTCTCTCTCTCTCTCTCTCTCTCTCTCTCTCTGTGTGTGTGTGTGTGTGTGTGTGTGTGTGTGTGTCTAGAATTAAGCTCTCTCAGGTTTTTAAGTGTTTTAGTCCCACATTGGACTCCAAACTGTTGCATGAGGAGTGAGCTACTTGTCTTCCCAGCTGCCCGGATAGCTTACTCCCAAAATAACCACACAAAATTGTATTAATTAAATCACTGCCTGGCTCATTATCTATACCCTCTTATTGGCTAACTCTTACATCTCGATTTAACCCATTTCTAATAATCTGTATATCACCACGAGGTCATGACTTACCAGGAAAGATTCAGCATGTCTGACCTGGTGACTCCATGGTGGCTCTCTCACTCTGCTTTCTTTCTCCAAGAATTCAGCTCTGTCTTCTCTGCCTACCTAAGTTCTGCCCTATCAACTAGACTAAGGTAGTTTCTTTATTCATTATCCAATAAAAGCAACACACAAACAAACAAACAAAAACCTCCTATACCATCTGTTCACACTCCGTATCCTTTATCATCAACAACATACACTGCTCTTCCATTAGAAGATCCATCTGTAAAAATTAACAACACATCCTTTAAGGGATTCTTCATTACAATTTTGGGAAAATAAAGGAAAATTCTTGTGCAAATTGCATCAATTGTTCAACTGGAAGATGCTTATCAACTTGGCCTAAAAACTGTGCAAATGCAATTGCCCAAGAATCGTTATTATAAAACAACAAATCAACCTGTTGCTTAGTATTAGGAACATTGGTCACATTAGTTTTCTTCCAAAATATTACCCAGACTCCACCCCTGGCTTTTTTATCCTAAAGTTATTGCTTCAAAATAAGGGTTTAATATCTTCAATGATGAAACAGGAAGATATAACCATAAAAGAGGACCTTTTTGCTATAATACTGCCATAGGAATAAGCTTTGTAGGCAAAAATATATGCTTGCCAAGGTTGATCATAATTAATATAATGTACTTGATGATTCTGTATGGCGTAGTCTACCTGAGTCAGTACCTGTCAAGCAGCATCTGTAAGATGTCTAGGGGAACTTGGATCACTACTCCCCTTAAGAATATCACTGAGGGGCTCAAGATCTCCCATAGGAAATTTTAAATAGTGTTTCAGTCATTGAATATCTCCCAATAATTTCTGAAAATTACTGAAAGTTTATAAGCTATTTTTTCTAATTTCCAATTTCTGAGGCTTAATTCCTTTAGGATATAACATACGTCCCAACAAATATTGAAAAGGTGGGTGCCTTTGTACATTCTCTGGGGCAATAACTAACCCTACATGGGCAATGCTCTGCCACATGTTGTAAACAAAACTCCTTCATTTTTGTGGCCAAGCAAAATATCATCCATATAATGCATAATACCAACTTGTGGAAATTGATCTCTAACATTTTGTATAGGTTGAGCCACTTTTCTACATTCATTATTTATTTGAGCACTCATATTTTATCTCTACATCTATGGTGCCTTGTTTCTCGGTAGTGTACATCACACTGTCTTCCTCATTTAAGCCCCATGTTGAATGCGTCATTTGCCGTATTTCATGTTCAAGCAACAACATCAGCCGGGTCCCACCCACCTTATTTGTCCATACTTGGAAGGAAGCATGAAAATTAAGAAATAACCGGAAGAAAAAATAAAGATACAAAAGAAAAGACAGAGATAGAGTCAGCAGGACAACCAGTGAATACTGAGTTCATCCACATTTATTTCTTATATACTTTATCTACTTCAATTCAAAGAGGAGGGGGAATACTAAAGATACCTTTACCATAATGCAAGGAACAAAGTAATCACCTTCTCAATACCCAAAGCATCAAGTAACCACACCCTAGGTCAAAACATCTGTCAGTAGCCACACCCTGGGTCAAACCTCCTGTTATAACCTTGAAAGAGCAAGAATAGGCCTGAACTCTCTGATCTTTGTTTAAGACGGAACAAATTCACATCTATGGGCTCCCACTGGACTCCTTGTCAACTGTATACTCCAGCACTGACCTCTGCTGTGCCCCTAGCCTTGGGGCTGTCTTCATCACAGAGAGAGAGTCCTTGGAGCCCCAACCTTGGTCCTCTCAGGTGATTTCTCTCATCTCTTCCTGTGGGTTATGCTTGAAGATAATTGAGTGCACAGGTTCCCCTTATTGAGCAGATAAGTTTTGTGACACAGAAACCCAACAGGTCACTTGGTCTTCTCAGTGTCATCTAGTGCTCTGGGTCAGTAAGACTTACTCTCATAAGGAAGGTCATAGGGGACATCTCTGAGAAGATAAATGGGCTATCTGAACCATGACTGGTGTGGGAGACCAGTCCTCTGTCAGTTGTTAGATTGGTCTGTTTCTGGACAGAAACTTAGGAACAAAAAGAGTTCATGCCCTGAAACTGTAAGAGGA
This sequence comes from Microtus ochrogaster, assembly GCF_000317375.1. Lineage (NCBI taxonomy): Eukaryota > Metazoa > Chordata > Mammalia > Rodentia > Cricetidae > Microtus > Microtus ochrogaster. Next base: position 104,617 of record NW_004949306.1, on the reverse strand, counting down.
GGCGACCTGTATATACTAGGAGTGGGAGAGCATGGTGATGGATGTTTGGTTGAATGGGTCTGTGATCCTCAGTAGAAGCTGCAGAGAAATCCTCTGGGTGTATTGTCTGGTTGTGTCTCAGGTTTGCTCATCTTTTCTCTGACAACCTCAGTCCTCTCAGGTGACTTCTGTCATCTTTCCCTGTGTGTGATGCTTGAAGGTAATGGAGTGCACAGGTTCCCCTTATTGAGCAGGGGAAGAAAAGGAAGAGCAGAGTAGGCACCTTTGAGGGACCCATGGTTTGTTAGGTGAAAGTATGGGAGCCAGGCTGTGTATCCATCTCTTTTTTTCTAAATAGAGATGAGTTTTATTTTTTTAATTGTTTTTTAGGGCTATATATTTTTCTCCAGGCCATTCCCTTCCTCTCTTCTCCCCTTCTACGCTCTCCATGATCCCCATGCTCCCAACTTACTCAAGAGATCTTTTCTATTTCTACTTCCCATGTAGATCAGATCCATGTATGTCTCCCTTAGGGTCCTTTTGGTTGTCTAAGTTCTCTGCAATTGTGAATTGTAGGATGTTTTTTCTTTGCTTTATGTCTAAAAGCCACTTATGGATGAGTACATATGATATTTGTCTTTCTGAGTCTGTGTTACCTCACTCACTAAGTTTTTTTCTAGATCTATCCATTTGCCTGCCAATTTCAAGATGTAATTATTTTTTCCTTTTATGTAGTGTTCCATTGTGTAAATGTAACACATTTTCCTTATCCATTCTTCGGTCGAGGGGTATTTAGGTTGTTTCCAGGTTCTGGCTATTAACAAACAATGCTACTCTGCACATGGTTGAGCACATGTCCTTGTGGTACAAATTGAGCATCCTTTGGGGATATACCCAAAAGTGGTATTGCTGGGTCTTGAAGTAGGTTGTTTTCCTAATTTTCTGAGAAATTACCATACTGATATCCAAAGTGGCTGGTGTATCCACCTCTTGATCCAAAGCCAAGTTCATGTCTTGCTGAATGTCAATTTCTGTCCTAAATCACCACATTGATATTATACGAAGACTTGCTTCTGGTGTCAAGAGCTGCAGCAGGAGTTCTGACCAGGCATCTATTCTCTGAGCTTCCCTGAACCCTGGTATAGGTGGGCTCTGACCTCGAGGTTGCAAGGTTTGTCATCCTGACCCTTCTCATGGTGGTGTACCTTCACCACTGGGCCCCAGCCTGTGCTAGGTAAGTCTAGGGAGATCAAGCTAGTTGTCTTGAGATGGCTGGTCCAGAGCTGGAAAGCTAATGGGATGAATGGTGTCACAAAGAAAAATCTGGGTATGTGTTTTTTTAGGGTTAAGACAGAGGGGGCTTGTGGGGTCTTTTATGTATAAAATCATATCATCTGCAAATAATGATACTTTGCCTTCTTCCTTTCCTATTTGCATCCCTCTGATCTCATTCAGTTGTCTTATTGTACTAGCTAAGAATTCAAGTACTCTATTGAACAATCATCCTTATCTTTTTCGTGACACAGAGAAGTCAAGTTGGTCCCTAACTAGAAGTTTCACCCCTATTGACTAGCATTCATGATACTAGAAGATACTCTGTATGCTAACAGAAGAGGAAGGTAATCTCCTACATCACCTAGTTACAAACCCTGGGACCTACAACTGCAACCTACTTACAAGACATATGGGCACAATAGTGGCACAAGTGTTATGGATGTAACCAACCAATTTTTGATGAATTTAAGTTCTACTCTTTTAGATGGAACCCATACCTGACATTGATAAACTGTTCAAGAACCTGAGACCAGGTAGGTCATGGCCCATGGAAAGCCTAGTAGTATTATTCTGCTAAAGAAATGTATATATACAACGACATACTGCTATACCCATAGATGAGACTCTTACTCAACACCTTTCAGAGAGGCTTCTTCTAGCAGTAGATGGGCACTAAGACAGAGACTCACAGCTGGAAAGGGTGCAAAGTGAAACTATGGGGCATTCAGTCCTAAGTGGGATGTCTTCTTCAAGCTTCTCCCTTCAGAGATCAGGGATCTATGAGGAAAAGGAGGTGGAAAGTTGCAAGAGCCAGGGGTGATGGATTAGTTAAAGGAAGCAGTGTCTTCCAGACACAAAAGTACCAATGCACGTATGACCTCACAGACTTTCTGCATGCATAGTAACTGAAAAGACCCAAGTTAAATATGTCACAGAACTCAGGGGGGGACATGGACATGGTGTCCCACCCCTAATCAAGAGGCTCTCTGTCTTTGCTATCTAGTAATAGAGAAATTCAGTTTTTTCCAACAGGGTCTGTCAAAAACTCTAGGGCAGGCCCGATGCTGAGGATTAGTTTGCTAATGCAAAAGAATTCAACTTTGGTTTTTGTGGAGTTTTTGTTTAGTTTTGAGCATTTTTTAAAAATCTTATTGGTCATTTGCTTGTATTTTTGTTTGTTTTTATGCCTTTTTGTCTTTTTGGTTTTGCTTTGTTTGAGAGAGAAGAGTGAGTAGAGGTATGGAGGTGGGAAGGATCTAGGAGAAGTTGGGGGAAGGGAAACATGATCAAAATAGAGTGTATGAAAGTGTTTTGTTTTTTCAAGACAGGATTTCTCTATGTAGCCCTCATTGTCTTGGAGCTCACTCTGCAGACCAGGCTGGTCTCAAACTCTCAATGATCTACCTACCACTGCCTGATACTGGGATTAAAGACATGTGCCACCAGGTCCAGTTGAAAGTTTTTTATATTAAAAAGTACATATGAGGCCTTTGTTTCTATATCCTGCATGCAACAAGCAGGGTAGGCAACTTGTTTGCGACCTGCCCATCCAGCACGGAGGCCTGATCTCTCGGCGCCAGGAGACCCAGTGTTGGGGTGAGTTTCTGGCCCCGCAGCACCAGCCTGGGACGGGGAGCTCAGAGGTTCCTTGGCCCCCTAGGCTTCTTGGAGAGAACCCTCCCCACTTCGGCCCCACCGCCCTCTTTCGGCACATAACATCAACTAGCCCAGCCTGTCTGGGCACTGGGTCCGAATCCTCTGGGCACCCAAGCAGGAGGGAGTTCCTTTGTTTCTATGGCCTGCCTGCAACAAGCAGGGTAGGCGCCTTGTTTGCGACCTGCCCAACCAGCACGGAGGCCTGATCTCTCGGTGCCAGGAGACCCAGCGTTGGGGAGAGCCAACATTGGGGAGAGCCAGCGTTGGGTAGGCAAGGAGACCTGATCCGGTAAAAGAAGATTCGTAAGGGAGCATTTGGAAGAAGAGATGGGCAGACGCCAAGGCAAGAATTCGCCCAACAAGCTGAAAAGCAACATGAAGCCACCAGAAACCAGAGACCTCACAACGGGAGGACATGAACACCTTAATCAAGAAGAAGTAGAAAAGATGGACTTCATGAAAGTGATTGACGCCCTTAAAGAGCATGTAAAAAATGCCTTTACAGAAATGGATGAGAAACATAACAGAAAGTTTGAAGAATTGAATAAATCAGTGAATGATACCCTAGAAAACCAAGGAAAAACAATCAAACAGATACTGGAAACAGTTCAAGACTTGAAAACTGAAATGGAGGCAAAGAAGAAAACACAAACAGAGGGCCGGCTGGACATGGAAAAT
>NW_004949306.1:80668-84027 GCF_000317375.1 Microtus ochrogaster | reverse complement strand
GTCTTTCACTTGTTTGGTTAAAGTTACTCCAAGATATTTTATGCTATTTGTGGTTATTGTGAAGGGTGATGTTTCTCCGATTTCTTTCTTAGCCCGTTTATCATCTGTGTACAGGAGGACTACTGAGTTTTTTGAGTTAATCTTGTATCCTGCTATATTACTGAAAGTATTTATGAGCTATAGAAGTTCCTTGGTAGAAATTTTGGGATCTCTTTTGTAAAATATCATATCATCAGCAAATAGTGAGAGTTTGACTTCTTCTTTTCTATTTTGTGTCCTCTTGATCTCTTTTTGTTGTCTTATGCTCTAGCTAGAATTTCAAAAACTATATTGAATCAATATGGAGAGAATGAATAGCTTGTCTTGTTCCTGATTTCAGTGCAATCACTGGGAGTTTCCATTTTGTTTGATGTTCACTCTTGCTTGCTCTATATTGCCTTTATTATGTTTAGGTATGTCCCTTGCATCCCTGATCTCTTCAAGACCTTTATTATAAAGGGTGTTGTATTTTGTCAAAGATGTTTACAGCATCAAATGAGATAATCATGTGGTTTTTATTTTTCAGTTTGTTTATATGGTGGATTATGTTGACAGATTTTTGTATGTTGAACCATCCCTGCATCTCTGGGATGAAGCTTACTTGATCATGTTGGATAATTTTTCCAATGTGTTATTGGATTCGATTTGCCAGTATTTCGTTGAGTATTTTTGCATCAATGTTCATGAGTGAGACTGATCTGTAATTCTCTTTCTTAGTAATGTCTTTATGTGGTTTAGGTATTATGCTAATTGTAGCCTCATAAAAAGAGTTTGACAATCTTTCTTCTGTTTCTGTGAAAATATTGTAGACTTCTGAGCTGAAACCATCTGGTCCTGGGCTTTTTTTGCGGGGGGGAGGGATTTTTGATGACTGTTTCTATTTCTTCAGCACTTATAGGTCTATTTAATTTGCTTATCTGGTCTTGAGTTAATTTTGGTAAATGATATTTATCCAGAAAGTTGTCCATTTTCTTTAAGTTTTCCAATTTTGTAGAATACAAGTCTTTGAAATACGACTTAATGTTTCTCTGGATTTCCTCTGTGTCTGTTGTAATATCCCCTTTTTCATTTCTGATTTTGTTAATTCGGATATTCTCTCTCTGCCTTCTGGTTAGTTTGTATAAAGTTTTGTCTATTTTGTTGATTTTCTCGAAGAACCAACTTGTTGTCTCATTAATACTTTGTATTGTTTTTCTCTGTTTCTATTTTGTTGATTTCAGCTGTCACTTTGATTATTTCCTGTTGTCTAGTCCTTCTGTTTGAGTTTGTTTCTTCTTGTTCTAGAGTTTTCTGCTGTTCTGTTAACTCACTAGTGTTGTCTTGATTTGCATTTCCCTGATCGCTAAGGAAGTTGAGCATGACCTTAAGTGTCTTCTGGCCATTTGAAGTTCTTCTGTTGAGAATTCTCTGTTCAGCTCAGTGCCCCATTTTATAATTGGGTTGATTAGCCTTTTACGGTCTAGTTTCTTGAGTTCTTTATATATTTTGGAGATCAGACCTTTGTCTGTTGCGGGGTTGGTGAAGATCTTCTCCTAGTCAGTGGGTTGCCTTTTTGTCTTAGTGACAGTGTCCTTTGCTTTACAGAAGCTTCTCAGTCTCAGGAGGTCCCATTTACTCAATGAGGCCCTTAATGTCTGTGCTGCTGGGGTTATACATAGGAAGCAATCTCCTGTGCCCAGGATGACCTAAGCCTGCAATTTAAAGGACCAATGAAATTGCTGTTGTTATGCTCCCCCATCATGTAACCTGTAAAATCCTATAAATGCTGGTTGGAGAGCTTGCTCAAAGTGCTCAGCTATCAGGAGGAGCCGCTGAGTCACCCACAAGCGCTTGTAAATAATAAAGAAGCTTCTTGCTGATTGCATCCGCTGGCCTAGTTTATTGAGTCTGGGGGTATCTCCAAATGCCCTTGAAACCAAGGGTCTTTCACTGGTAAGGGACATGATGTGTTGGTTTGTGTGACCTGGAGAGGAGGAGGATTATTGGCTCACCTGGGGTCAAACAAATGGGGAAAGTGAAAAAAATAGCAGCTCCCACTTTAGCTAGAAGGTTCCTTTCCAGTAAGACAATGGGACATGCTGGTACCACTAGGAGAGAATGAGTAAGAGGTATGCCCTTAAAGATGTAACTGAGTGGGGGGGGGGGTTGGAGAGGTTTGTAAGGCGGCTCCCCCCCACGATAATAGGGAAATGAGAAATAGAGGTAGGTCATGAATCTCCATCAGGTCTTAGTATGTAGCTCTGGTATCCCAGAGGAAGGACAATGGGTAACCCTGATACCATAGTGACTACCCAGGCTCCCTGTCAGAGATGCAGTGATAGTGTAAAGAGAGCCTGTGTCCCTTCAGGCATCCATTCCTAGACCTAGGTCAGCCAGAGGGCAGTCTGGGCCTGATGTCCCTGTGCTGCAAGGAACACAGAGACAGTCAATAGTCCAGTATTCCCCTTGATGACACTTTTAACATAGAGTGTTTGTGAGGGTTAAGGCAGGCCCAGTGACCCTCTTGACTGCATTAGAAACAGGGACCAGGCAGTCCCCAGAGTTTGGGAGGCAAAGGAGCATAGGCAGTCACTGTGGCAGGTGGAAGGCTTTAACCAGCATGCGGTATTTTGTTTTGGGACTCTATCATTTCTCCCATGGTACATTTTTGAAGACCAGTGCCGGTATTTCTTGCTTGTGGATTAGGAGTACCCCCTATAAACTTCTAAGTTTGAACCTAATGTTAGGGAAACCCTGGGAAAAGAAGTAGCTCATGAGGAGCTGTTTTCCATCTGTGGTGATGAGGTCCTAACTGGCATATCGTAAGAGAGCCTTGGTAAGGCACTCCAGGAATTGAGACCAGTTTTCATGTCTGTCTTGGATGACCTCTTGTTTTTTTCATAGTTTAGTGCTTTAAGGGCAGCCTTAATGACACCAGCCAGGAGACAGGTCATGAATTGATCTCTAGCTAGGATACCCCTGGGGTGTTATAGCTCTAATTCAGATCCTGCAAGGGGACCACCTCAACCCAGGTTAGGTGGGCAGTTTTAGTTTGGTGGATCTCCTCTGTATGTGCTCTATCCTCTTCCCAGACTCACCAGAATTTCTCATGGAGAAGGTTGTTCATAAGAATCCTATAGATGTCATGGAAGATAAGGTTGTAAGACTGGGTGATGTATTGAAACTCTTTGATGAAAGTAGAGCCATCACTTTCTACTCTCTCACCTTTTGCTTTTGAGACAGGATCTCTCTAGTTGGCCTGGAACTCTCTTCATAGACCAGGCTGGGCTTGAACTCATAGAAACCTCCTCTCCTCTCCTCTCCTCTCCTCTCCTCTCCTC
>NW_004949306.1:79910-80568 GCF_000317375.1 Microtus ochrogaster | reverse complement strand
CTCTCTTTCTCTCCCTGTCTCTTCTCCTCTCCTCTCCTCTCTTTCTCTCCCTGTCTCTTCTCCTATCCTCTCCCTTCCTTCCTTCCTTCCTTCCTTCCTTCCTTCCTTCCTTCCTTCCTTCCTCTTTTCTTTCCCTTTCTCCCTCCCTTTCTCTCTCTCCCTCCATTTTTCTTTCTTCTTATTTTTTTTTATTGACACAGGATCTCTCCTTGAACTTGGAACTAGCCTGTACCCATAGACTGACTGATCAGTGAGATCTGCAATTCGCCCGTCTCTACCTCTCCTAGCAGAGTTATCACAGTCACTAATGTACAGCTTTTGACATGAAAACAACCTCGGGTCCCCGTGCCTGCATGGCAAGTTGTACTTACTCACTGAGCTATCACTGAGCTCCTCTTTTTTGTGTTTGTTGGGGTGATGTGGGCCAAACTTAAGTCTTTGTCTTGCTAAGTGAGTACCCTGCCCCCAGGATGCCTTTCAACCTATTACAGCTTTAGTTTTTCAGGGTTAGTTTAAATGCTTGCTGCAAACACTGTCTTGATCTTCCCTAGAGGGCATTTTTGTCAGATCTTTTCAGATGGTGACAGGAAAGGAGTCCTTCTTGCCTTTCTTCTTCTCTTTCTGTTGTGTGTATATATGGTCTGTGTGTGTGTGTGTG
>NW_004949306.1:68979-74120 GCF_000317375.1 Microtus ochrogaster | reverse complement strand
TGGCCTCGCTCTGTTTCCTGGTTCCTGCCACAGGCCAAGAACCCTCTCACCCCTCCGAAGGGTCTTCAGGATCAGGGCCAGCCTTCCTGTTTGCCAGTGACCTTGCCAACAAGGGGCCTACCTCTTTGATCCAACCGCAGTGGGACATCTGCTCTCGTTATTGCGTGCCCTTCCCTGCCTCGTGCCTGCCTCTGCCGCTGCGCCGGTCCCCGCCGCTGCCGCGCCGGATCCCTCTGGTCCCCGCCGCTTGCCTCTGCCTCCACGCCAGTCCCCGCCGCTTGCGTCTGTCACCGCCAGTCCTCCAAAGCCTATTTTTGAATGCAGCGCCGCGCCTCTCCGCTGCGACTGCGCGCCTCTCTGCCGTGACTGCTAAAGGTTTGTTTTTATTTGTATGTGCATGCGTGTTTTCCCTGCATGTCTACATGTGTATCACATGCATGCCTGTTGCTTGCAGAGGTCAGAAGAAGGCATCATTATCTCTGAAAATGGAGAGATAGATGGTTATGAGCTACCATATGATGACTGCGAGTCAAACCTGGTTCTCTGCTAAATAATAAGTGCTTTTACTATGGACAATCTATCATGTGTAACTCGCCATGGGTGTATGGATTCACATGGGTCTGTGAAATGAAGACTTAGAGACACATGAGAACTAACTTAGCTTCTGTGGTGGCAGGGGGCTCTGTCTCCATGAACTGAAACACTTTCCCATGCCTCTTGGCATCTTTATTTTTTCCTATCTTTACACTTTAGCTAGTAGATTTCCATATCTCAAAACAAACTGAATGAGGTTTCCGAACATACACTGCCAGGGGCAAATCAGTTTTCTGGCTTTCCTCTAAACCAAGTTTTGCATGTGAGTTGTATCCATGGGAAACTCACAGACAAGATTCACAAAGGGCAATAAAAGGTAACATAAAATATGGATAGGGGATGAGTGAAAACTCTGGAGCCAGGCCAGGTATAGCATCTCTTCACTCCTCCACCTTACACATAGGGTCTTTCAGTGAACCCAGAGGTCACTGTTTTAGTCAGATTGTCTGGCCAGTGGGTCCCTGGGATCTGCCTGTCTCTTCCTCCCTCCATCCCTCCTGCCAAGGTCACAGGTGCATAAGATCTTAATTCAGAACATCATGTGTGCATGGCAGGCACTTTACAGACCAAGCTGTCTCCCTCAGTACTGAAAGTTGTTACCCTAAAGAAATGCTAACTGGCTTCTTTGTTCCTCACATCCCTGACCCCCTCCAAGCCTGCCCTATTGCCTGCAAGGTCCTTGGCCCAGGAACAGTTCCTGCTCCTGCACTGAGGCTACCCACCCAGAGGGATGAGTGTTTACCTGCCTGGCTAGAGGAGAGTGCAAGGCACCTCCAGCTCCTGCTGCAGGGGCTTCTTGGCTCTGCAAAACCCTCCCCCCCCAAGTTTGCTCTTTTGTCTGCGGGGCTCCTTCAACCTCCAAGAGTCCTGTCCCTGTGCTGAGGACAACCTTTCAGACCGGTGAGTGGGTGCCATCCCAGGTTGGGGTGGAACATCCAGGAAAGGAGCACTGGGCCCATTCAGCTCCTGCTGCAGGGGCTTCTTTGTTCCACACATCCCTGGCCACCTTCCCCAAGCCTGCACTATTGGCTGCAAGGTCATTGGCCTAGAAACAGTGCCTGCTCCTGCTGCAGGGGCTTCTTTGTTCCACACATCCCTGGCCAACTTCCCCAAGCCTGCACTATTGGCTGCAAGGTCACTGGCCTAGAAACAGTGCCTACTCCTGCACTGAGGCTATCCACTCAAAGGGGAAGAGTTCTTGCTCCTGCACTGAGGAGATCCACCCAGAGTCAGTCACAGCATAGATTGGACCAAGACACCAAGACTCTCCTGGCTGAATTTGAAGGAAGAAATGATCAGGCATCAATGCAAGAATTCCTCCAACAACCTGAAAGGCAACATGACAACACCAGATTCTAGGGATCATGCAACAAGAAGACTTGAACAACCCATTCCAGAAGAAGCAGAAGATATCGACTTTAATTGTAACATTATGAAAATGATGGAGGACCTTAAACAGGATGTGAAAAACTGCTGTAAAGAAGTGGAGAAGACAAAAAAGGTAGAAGAAAGGAATAAATCTCTCAAAGATACCCAAGAAAATCACAATAAAGCAATCAAACAGGGAAAGGAAACAATTCAAGAATTGAAAAATGAAATGGAGGTAATGAAGAAAACACAAATGGAGGGAAGGCTAGATATGGAAAATCTGGGTAACTGATCAGGAACTACAGAGTCAAGCATAAACAACAGAATAGAAGAGATAGAAGAAAGAATCTCAGATACCGAAGATACTATAGAGGAAATAAACTCATTGATTAAAGAGATTAACAAATCCAACAAATTCTTAACACAAATCATCCAGGAAATTTGGGACACTGTGAAAAGGCCAAACCTAAGAATAATAGGGATAGAAAAAGGAGAATTTCAGCTCAGAGGCCCAGAAAATATAGTCAACAAAATTATAGAAAAAACTTTCCCAACCTAAAGAAGGATATTCCTATGAAGGTACAAGAAGCATACAGAACACCAAATAGACTGGATAAAAAAAGAGCATCCCCTCACCATATAATAATCAAAACACAAAACATAGAGAATAAAGAGAAAATATTAAGAGCAGCAATGGAAAAAGGTCAAGTAACATATAAAGGTAAACATATCAGAATTACACTTGACTTCTCAAAGGAAACCATGAAAGCCAGAAGGTCTTGGATAGATGTGCTGCAGACACTAAGAAACCATGGATGCAAGCCCAGACTACTATATCCATCAAAACTTGCATTCATCATTGATGGAGAAAACAAGATATTCCAAGACAAAAACAGATTTAAACAATACTTAGCCACAAACCCAGCCTTACAGAAAATACTAGAAGGAAAACCACAAACCATGGAAGCCAACAACACCAGCATCTAACAACCCTCCACCAATACAACTTAAAGAAGGGAAACACACAAACACTACCACCAGAAAAAATAACCAGAGTTAGCACCACAGGTCATTAATATCAATGGACTCAATTCACCTATAAAAAGGCACAGGTTAAGAGAATGGATATGAAAACAGGATCCAACATTCTGCTGTTTTCAAGAAACACACCTCAACCTCAAAGACAGATGCTACCTCAGGGTAAAGGATTGGGAAAACATTTTCCAATCAAACAGACCTAAGAAACAGGTGGGTGTGGCTATACTAATATCTAACAAAATTGATTTCAAACTAAAATCAATCAGAAGAGATGGAAAAAGACACTTTATTCTCATAACAGGAACAATTCATCAGGAGAAGGTCTCAATCCTGAATAGCTATGCACCTAATATAAAAGCACCCACATATGTAAAAGAAACATTACTAGAACTCAAAGCACACATCAAACCTCACACTCTAATAGTAGGAGATTTCAACACTCTGCTCTCACCAATGGACAGGTCAACCAGACAGAAACTTAACAGAGAAATAAGAGAACTAACAGATATAATGAACCAAACAGACTTAACAGACATCTATAGAACATTCCACCCAAACATAAAAGAATATTCCTTCTTCTCAGCATCTCATGGAACCTTCTCAAAAATTGATAATATAATTGGTAACAAAGCAAACATACATACATACAAAGAAATTGCAGTAACCACCTGTGTACTATCGGATCACCATGGAATAAAGTTAGAATTCAACAACAATTCTACCCCTAGAAAGCCTACAAACTCATGGAAACTGAACAGGCAACTACTGAACCACACCTGGGTCAAGGAAGAAATTCAGAAAGAAATTAAAGTCTTCCTTGAATTTGATGAAAATAAAGATACAAAATACTCAAACCTATGCGACACTATGAAAGCAGTGCTAAGAGGAAAGCTCATAGCACTAAGTGCCCACATAAAGAAAATGGAGAAAGCTCACATTAGAGACTTAACAGCACACCGGAAAGCTCTAGAAAAAAAGGAGCAGACTCACCCAGGAGGAGTAGAAGACTGGAAATAATCAAACTAAGGGCTGAAATCAACAAAATAGAAACTCAGAAAACAATCCAAAGAATCAATGAAACAAAAAGATGGTTCTTGGAGGAAATCAACAAGATTGACAAACCCCTATCCAAACTAATCAAATGGCAGAGAGAGAACATGCAAATTATTAAGAACAAAAATACAAGGGGGACATAACCACAGACATAAAGGAAATTCAGAGAATCATTAGATCTTACTACAAAAGCCTGTATGCCACAAAACTAGAAAATGTAAAATAAATGGACTTTTTTTGTAGATAAGTACCATATATCAAGGTTAAATCAAGACCAGGTGAACAATTTAAATAGACATGTAAGTCATAAAGAATTAGAAGCTGTTATCAAAAACCTCCTTACCAAAAAAAAGTCCTGGACCAGATGGTTTCAAAGCAGAATTCTACCAGAACTTCCAAGACAAACTAATGCTCCTTAATGTGTTTCACAAAATAGAAACAGAAGAGTCATTGCCAAACTTCTTTTATGAAGCTACAGTTACCCTGATAACAAACCCACACAAAGACTCAACCAAGAAAGAGAATTGCAGGCCAATCTCACTCATGAACATCGACGAAAAAATTCTCAATGAAATACTGGCAAACAAAATCCAAGAACACATAAAAAATATCCATTATGATCAAGTAGGCTTTATTTTAGAGATGCAGGGCTGGTTCAACATACAAAAATCTATCAATGTAATCCATCATATAAATAAACTGAAAAAAAACATAAGATCATTTCATTAGATGATGAAAAAGCATTTGACAAAATTCAACACCCCTTTATGATAAAGGTCTTGGAGAGATTAGGGATACAAAGTTCATACCTAAATATAATGAAAGCTATATACAGCAAGCTGACAGCTAACATCAAATTAAATGGAGAGAAACTCAAATCCATTCCACTAAATTCAGGATCAAGACAAGGCTGTCTACTCTCTCTATACCTCTTCAATACATTGCTTGAAGTTCTAGCAATAGCAATCAGACAACATAAGGAGATAAAGGGAATTCAAATTGGAAAGGAAGAATTTAAACTTTAATTATTTGCAGATGATATGATAGTGTGCATAAGTGACCCCAAAAACTCTACCAAAGAACTCCTA